>NW_020943962.1:864718-896362 GCF_900497805.2 Vombatus ursinus
GACTTCAGAAAAACTTGGAAAGACTTGTATGGTCTGATGCTGAGTGAAGTGAGCAGAACAAGGAAAACATTGTACACAATAACAACCACGTTGTGTGATGACTAATATTGATAAACTTAACCCTTCCTGGCAATACAAGGATCTAAGACATCTCCAGAGGCCTTGTGATGGAAAATGCTATCCACATCCAAAGAAAGAACCATGTTAGTCGAATTGCTATTTTTTTTCTCTTCTGTTGAGTTTTGTTTCCTCTTTCTGATGGTTCCTCCTATTGGTTTTGATTTTACTTACAGCATCACTAACGTAAAAATATGTTTAATAGGAATGTATATGTAAAGCCTATATCAGATTGTGCGCCATCTTGGGGAGGGTGGTAGGGAGGAAGGTAGGGAGGAAGGGGGAGAAAAATTTTAAACTCAAAAGCATATGGAAGTGATTGTTGATAAATCAAAATAAATAAATAAATTTAAAAAAAATAAAATAAAGGACAAAAAAAGAGTTGGGCGTGAAGGGCTTCACAGGATGGGCTTTCTTTTGTATCTGCCTGCTCCATTTTGTGTTATATCACTTTGTGACATATCCCAGAATTGGGTTCCTTTCCCTTCCTTTCCCTTCCCTTCCCTTCAATTACTCTCGTTTCCCCTCCCCTCTCCTCCCTTCCCTCATCTTCTAGTCAAAGCCACAGAACTGCATATTCTTTTCCGAAACTCTCTTGCCCTAAATCCCAGGATCAATTCAAGATGGAAAAAAGCACAGGGATCATGGAGATCCCTGCCCTCACTTTACATGGAGGACACTCAGGTCCAGGAGTTTGGGTTTGCTCAAGGTTACACAGGGTGGGAAGTAGCACTTCTTAGTACAGTACCTGACACATAGAAAGCACTTAATAAATGTTTATTGACAGATTGGCTGTGAGGAAGATGGGGGATTCAGTTTTGAGCTTATCAGAAATAATGACTTTGGAGTGTTGGCTGGAAATAGCACTGAATTTGGAATCAAAGCACATGGGTCCAAAGCTTGGCCAGGCAGTCAATAAGCATTTATTAAATCCTACTATAAATAAACATTTATTAAATGCCTTCTATATGCCAGGCACTGTGCTAAGAATACAAAGAGAGGCAAAAGACAGTCCCTGCCCTAAGAGAGCTCATAGTCTAATGCAAGTGTCAACAAGCAAACGCGTGTGCAAAAACAAAATGTATATAACAAGAACAGGAAATAATTAAGAAAGGGGAGGCACTGGGATAGGCAGTGGGAAAGACTTCTTGTAGAAGATGGCATTTCCCTGGGTCTTGAAGGAGAGCTGGGAAGCCAGAAGCCCTAGAAGAGGAGCGTCAGCTGGAGAGAATGTCTGGAGCTGAGAGACGGAGTCACACGTGACCCCTCCCCCCCAACTTCTCTCTGGGTACTTTGTGCTTCCTTCTTCCCTCCCTATTCTCCCCTTCAGAGCTGATCTGCTGCCCCTCATCTCTCACATCCAGGGTCTCTTTTCTGTCCCCACCATCACTGGAGCCCAGTGACTCTCAATCACAGTGACCTCAGAGGTCATCCCACCCAACCTGGTCATTTTACAGAGAGGCAACTGGGGCCTGGTAAGCTTAAGTGATCTGCCCAAGGTTACACAGATAGGAAGCATCAAAGGCAAGATTTGAACCCAGGACCTTGGACTTCAGAACCAGAGCTCTTCTCATGACACCAATTCCTTCTTTCCAAAAAAGAGGCGTCATCGAACAAAGAGTGAGCAACAGCCCATCTCCTGGGCCCAACTCCAAGGGCGGTTTATTTACTACAGGTTTAACCTGGGTTGTGGACCCTCCTCTCCCTGGCCGTCACTTTCTTTTTCTAAAATTATATTTATTTTATTCTGAACTTAAAAAATAAATAAAAATCATTTCTCCAACATGGCAGAATGGAAAAAAAGGTGATTGTACATAAAGCTGCAAGTCCATTATGTTGATCTCGCTGTTCCTTTGAAACCCATTCTAAGATTGTCATGTGATTTTCTTTTTTCCTTTTTTTCTTCCCTTCCCCCTGCCTTAAAGACGGGTACCATTAGGCACAAATATATACGTACGTATACACATACATACATACATACACACACACACACACACACATACACACACATATATAATCATTGTTCTTTCTCTGGTTGCAGATAGCATCTTCCTTCATAGATCCTTCATAGTTATTTTGGGTATCTCTAATAGTCAAAATGACTTATTCTTTCAAAGTCATCCCTCAAATAATACTGCTGTTACTATATACAACATTTTCTTGGTTTTTCTCATTTCATTGTTCATTATTTTATGCAAGTCTATCCATGGTTTTCTAAGATCATTGAGCTCATCATTTCTTGTGGCACAGTAATATTTTATCATATATACTACAACGCGCTCAGCCATTCCCCAATTGATGCGTGTCCATGCAAAGGGTTTCAGTTTCTGCCTCTTTAGAGTGATGGGAGTGGGCAAGGTGATTGCTAAGGTTTCTGTAAGATTCTATGAACCTACATGAACCAAAGAGAAAACAACAGTAACAACCACAACACTACTGAATACTGTGAACCTTTCTGTTCTTCCCTCTTTGAAAGTAAATGATGTATGCTTTACCTTGAGTGGTGACTGTGAAGGGATCATTGGTTTATCAGCTTTTTGCTTCTCTCCCCCAAGGATTTTCTGGGAAACTAATTATGGACTTGGGAAGATAAATGGAAACCCTGAAGTTTGTCAGAGATAAATGCGCAGGTCTAGATAATTCATCTCCAGTTTCTTTTCTATTGTACATTGTTGCCAAGGTCTAAATGCCTGGGGCTGGTTCTGACCTTTGGAATTAGCCATATGAAGACCTTGACCTCCAATTCCAAACAGGATTCATAATGGTTACTGTCCCCTGGGCAAGGGTGAAGTCCTGTCTCAGCTGTGGTCTGTACTTCTCAAAGGCATTGATTTACTCATGAAGTCACCTGTCAATTGGTAAAGTCATTGATCCATTAAGAACCTATTATACAAAGCACTGTCCTAAGCATGGAGCCATGAGGAAAGAGTCCCTGCTTCAAGGGGCTTACATTCTATTATATGCTTCCCTCCTTCCTTCCCTTGCCTCCCCTCCTCCCTCTTCCCCTTCCCTTTTATCTCTCCCTCTTTCCTTCTCTCCCTCCCTCCCTTCCTTCTTTCCTTCCTCCCTTCCTCCCTCCTTCTTTTCTTCCCCTCCCTTGCACCTCCGCCTCTTCAACAACACAACTTTGTACAAACTTTTGCATTTAACTTTGAGAGAAATGAAATGATAAATAAGACTTGATCTATACTTTGAAGCCCATTAGAGGGGATAAGGCAAATGCCCAGACAAACACAGACCAAAGCTGGGCGTGGTTGTTTCCCCAGGAGAGGTCTGAACCAGGTGCTCAGAGAGGAGAGTGAAGAGAGGCTCCCTTCTGGCCATGGAGAGAAGGAGGATAGCCCCCTTAAGTATATGGGGTTATTGTTCTTCAAGTGATTTGGGTAAAAGGACAATGGTGGATCCTTGAGAATAGGGTCAGTGGTGCACTTTAAGTGATGCACTTACAGGAGCCACCAATATTTAACAATCCACTAGCTCTCCTTCCAAAGACCCAAACCCCATGATGAAAGACAAAGATGTGGGTTGGCCTCATGAATCTAAGCCCAAATGCTCAGGCTTCTATGGGCATGGTGATCTTCTTCCTGAGCTGAGAAAAATAACTCATCCCAGAGACGTCTGTTCTTTTCTAATCCTTCCTTGTTTGGTTGAAATATTCATTTCTATATTTAAATTTATATCTATCTACCTATCTATCTATCTATCTATCTATCTATCTATCTATCTATCTATCTACCCATTTCTCTGTCTCTCTACCTATCTTTCTATCACCCCACAAAAGGTTCTGTATAGGGAAAGCTGATGGAGTGGGAAGAATCTTGACTCTCTAGGCCTGGTATGGCCATCTGCTGACTTCTTGGTCTCAGGCATGTAGCCTAACCACTCTGACACTCAGTTTCCTCTACTGTAAAATGGATTTAATAGTAATTATGGCAGAGTTTTTTCAAAGATCAAACAGGATGATGCCTGTGAAGATGTCATGAAATGTATAAAGACTCTCAAAGCTTCAAGGAAAAGGGATTTTGAGAGCATCCCAGGAGCCCAACTGCCCTGTCTTTATCCTTCATGACTGATCCATGCCCTATTCTGTCTATGGAGATGGGTAGCTCAAGTTTTTTCCTCCATGAGGAAAGGCTCCAGTGTGTATCTCTCTGTATGTGTTTCTGTATGTATATGTCTGTGTATATGGGGTGGAACTTCCATGAGGACTCATGGAATGGCATGGGGAAACATCAGGCAGGATGAGACAGGGAGCGGGTCTGATCTTCATGCTTGGGGAAGACCTCACAACAGTAAGCTCATGGAACACCCACATATCAATGTATTATCACAATACTCCACATACATACAGGGAAAACTTTAGTCAACTTCAGTCTTTTCACATGTATCTATAACCCTGTAAGTAAGTGGGAAAGGCCCCAGTGCAGTAGAAGCAGTCACTCCAAAGCCCATGCACTTCACTCCCCAGGAGAAGGAGCAGTTTTTAGTTATCTGACATCCTTCTACCAAGCTGGATGTTTGCTCACCCCAAACCCCATCCAAAGTAGATTAGAGAGAGAACATTAGCCTAGTGGGAGCCACTGAGAAAGACAGAGACACTGGCAAAAAGGCCACAAGAAAGCCTGGCAGTCAGGAAGGAGACAGAAGAAAATGGAAAAGCAGACAAAGAGCTATAAAAACCAAGAAGTCTGGGTTCTCGACAGCTTAATGGCCAGGAGTGCATGATGGGATGGCAGCCCAGCACCGTCATTAATGTTTATAGTGGTGGCCCGCCTCTGAGTCATCAGCAAAGGTCACATTGTGTCCACTGTCCTCTGTGAAAGGAGCAGGGGCAGTATATATATATCTTAGAGAGATTTCCTCAAAAAATGATTAAGAAAAATGTGAGGCTGAAAGGAGCAAGATTTCAGTGGTCTAGGAAATTCATTTATGAGGCCCAACTCAATTCCTAATGGAGTCAGAGATACGTAATGTACCTCTCATTCTGTTCCATTTCTACTTCAGGAAAGGCTTGATGCTAAGGTAGATAGAAGTGGGTGTGAGGCTAGGATCCCAGATCCAAAGATTGTAGATTTTAAGCTGAAGGGGACCCCCAGGGATTCTAGTCCAATCACTTAATTTTACAGATAAGAAAACTGAGGTACAGAAATTGTTAGGTGAGCATACAAGTAGCAAGCAATAGTACAGTGATACTGCCCCCCTCCCACCTCCCCAGGTCATCTGGTTCCAGATGTTTTACTCTCTCCTCTCCATCATGAAGCCTCTCAGCAGAAAACAGGAATCCCTTCAACACAAAATACAGATGTCTCCCTTCCTCCCCAGCCCACCCAAGAAAGACACCCCTTATTGATGGCCTCATTGGTACTGCAACATCCAAGGTCTAGTTCATGATTTAGTACCAAGTCTAAGTTGTAAGCATTGAGGAAGGGAAGACTGAAGTCTGGGGTTAAGAGTCAAGGGAGGGAGGGAGAGAAAGAGAGAGAGAGACAGAGAGACAGAGAGAGACAGAGAGAGACACAGAGAGAGAGAGAGAGACAGAGAGAGACAGAGAGAGACACACAGAGAGAGAGAGAGACAGAGAGAGAGAGAGAGTGGCTGTGGGTGGATGGAATCTGGATCCTAGATAGCTGAATGGAGTTAGCTGGCCTGTTGATGGGGCATCCTAGAAGATGCAGGTGGTGGGAAGAGAGGGTACAGCAAAAGAGACAGAGGTAATGAGTGTCTGAAGGACCCTGGCCTAGTTCCACCTAGCTGTGGGGCTTACAGTGCTCAGAAGAGCCTAGAGGCCTCCCAAGGCAGGAGAAGTGATCCCTACCAACTATACTCCCTACCAGCCCTCCCAGAGCACCCTTTGTGCCCAGTCCTGAGGTCAGCCCAGCTGTGCTATAAACAGAGCTGTATAAACCATAGTTCCTGCCTCAAGGCACTTGATGCCTGGCTTGTACACCTTTGGTCATTGGGCTTGTTTTCCTGGTCAACTTCAGGTGCCCCTGCTGTTTGAAACCTTCCTGAATCCTTTACCCTTGGAAGTGAGCTCTTCTTCCTATAAGCTTGCATCTGAGTTTCCCAAACACTTTCCCCCACCTCCACATGGGACCGAAGCCAGGCATAGCCCAATGTCTGATCTATTAGTAGGGACCCAGACTCAGTGGTTTACCAACTGGAATCAAAGAACCAGGGCTATCTGAGCAGTGCCATGCTCAGGGACAGTGGGGAACAGATACCCTCCAAGGTTTCTTACAGTTCTTGAATCCTATGCAACTTGCATGTACCTTTTAATGTCTAGGATATCCTCTGCCCTCCATCCAGGATGTGATGCTATCTCTTTAGCCTGGTCCTTTCACAGTGTGGCTTCAGCCAACACAGCTGGACTTAGGTCCCCTCATTCCCTACATTCTTTTGTGCCTCTCTCTCCCACTTCTGCTGGCCTCCTGGCTATCCCTTCAATGCCATGCCCCCCATTTCTGTCTCATTACGCAGGCAGGCCTTTGCCAGTCCCTGGAATATTCTCCCCATTCACCTCAACTTCACCTGTTAGACTTTTGTTCTTTCTCCAAGACTCAGCTTAGCTCATGAGGGAGCTTTCAGGGTATCTCAGGATCCAAGTAGAAGAGGCATGCTATTTCTAGATAATTCACTCTCACTGACTCCTCTGGGCTCAGTAGGCAAAGACTTTTTTGTTCTGTTTTTGTCTCTCTCTTGGATTCTCTCCATCTCTCAGCCTCTTTCTGTATCTGTTGTCTTGTTAACTCTGTCTCTTTCTTCAAGGCTCAGCTCCTGCCCACATAATAGGAGCCTTTCCTGGTCACCTGAGTCGTGTGTGCTTTCTCCCTTCTCAAATCACCTCATCCGTAGCCATCCCCCACCCCCACCCCCGTCAAAAAGGAAGTCTCTTTGAGGACAGAACCTAACCCAGAGCCTGGCACATGGGAAGCCTTTTATCATTGTTACAACTCTCAGAGTTGGAAGGGACCTCAAAGGTCATCCATTCCAAGCCATGCCTGGGCAGGAATCTATCCCTCATTCAACATGATTATACTCCTGCCAAAACTTGTTTTGCCTTTGCTTGAAGCCCTCCAGTAAAGTGGAGCACTCCTCCCCCACCTCTTGAAGCAGCCAATTACACGTTGAGCCAGCTCTCATTCCCAGAATCCCAGAATCTCAGAGTTAGAAGAGACTTTGAAAGTCATGTGGTTAAAACTCGGGGGTAACAGGAATCTTTACTCCAATGCCCCAGTACTAGCGCATGCCAGCTGGATTGAATGTGTCAGATGCAGGATCTCTTTTGGGTCCTCTTCATACAGAGTAGTTAATGACAAAAAGGGTAGAAAAATGTTTTTGTGTAAAAGAAGATATTTGTATTGATTGTCAAAGTCTGCAATGTTTTCAAAAGCTCAGTTCCTGTAAACCTGGTTCTTGAGTTTGTACCAGCTAGATTATTAAACCTGGTAGACTTATTTTATAAACAGTCTATGACATTTCCATTGTGAGAGCTGTCCTTGCAAGTAGCCACCTCTCTTACTCTGGAGATACAGGCATCCCCTAAACCTGTCCGGACTCCTCTTGGGGAATTGCCTTCAGTGCCAGACAATGGAAACTGTTTCACTGAGGATGCCACTGTCTTTGCACTCATCGAAGTGTAGACAGATGTTGAAGATTCTGTGTATGCTGGGAGCAGAGGCCAAGATGGGGATTATCAAGACAGGTCAAAGATAGAGAAGCAAACCCCGAGAGCTCTGCATAAGATCCCGCAGGAGGAGGTTGATTTCCTCATCACTGATCTACTCAAGAAACTATCTCTGGGTAGGAAATTCCTACTCAGAGCAGAGGGGAGTCATGGCCCTCTGACATCTGATGATCTTCTGCACTGGGGCTAAGAAGCCTGGGGGAGATCAGTCAAACTCAGCTGAGGCTGTGAGGACCTTCACAATAACAGCCTGGCCCTCTCCCTGTGAGGAGATAGGTTTTGCATGTCTACTTTTACATGTCTTTAACTACACCTGCTTTCCCGATCTTTATTGGCTTGAACCCAAAGGTTGAGGGAGGGGAAAATCAATAATCTCTCAACACAAATGGACTCAGCAGCTTCTATATGCCAGACATTGCGCTAGATACTAGGGACTTAAAGCAAAGGACAAGCAGTCCCTGCCCTTTTGGAAAGCCCCTCCTGTGCATTTTTATGACCAACCTTAATCCCTGCCTACTCTCCAGGGCTTTCTATTTCCTCTAAGGTATCATGAGCCAGGCATGGGCATGGAGGCAGCAGGGCATAGTGGGGAGAGAGTGGGCTTAGAGGCAAGAAGCTTTTGTCATTCAGTTATGCTTCTTTGTGAACCCTAGGTGGGGTTTTCTTGGCAGAGATACTGCAATGGTTTGCCATTTCCTTCCCCAGCTCATTTTACAGATGAGAAAACTGAGGCAAACAGGATTTTGCCCAGGGTCACACAGCTAGTAAATGTCTGGGGCTGGATTTGAACTCAGAATATGAATCTTACTGACTCCAGGAGCTCCATCTACTGTGCCATCTAGCTGCCCCAATGTCAAGAAGACCTGAGTTCAAATCCTGTCTGATCATTGGAGCTGAATTCATGTTGGATGTGAAGGGAGCTGGTTGCAGGATCAGGCAGAAGTGGTTGCGCCCTTCTGTTTTAGCTGCATAAGTATGTGTAGGAGACTCAGGTTGAGGGAGGGAGATTGAGCCGTGTTCTGAGTACCATCTCCAAATAGTGTGACAGCTGCATTTGGGGGGTTGAGTTGGCCAAGTTGAAGCAATGGCTCCTTCCACATATAGTATAATGGAGCCTGGGGAGGCACAATGGTGACTGCACAAATATTTGGAGCTTGTTGAATGATTGATGTTGAGAGTGTGTTTAGTTGTCCCATTTTACAAATGAGGAAACTGAGAGTTAAAGATCTGTGATGCCTTTTCTAAGACAATGTAGCCATCGAGCATCAGATCTAGAGTAGTCATTTCCATAGGAGGATGACTTGAGGTTTTATAAAGCACTTTTCTCCTAACTTCCCAAGGAAGTAGTATCAATATCTTTATCCTCATGTGGGGATGGGACTGAAGGCTATTTCCAATATTGTTTTAGGGAACTCCTAAATTGGAAACTCTCTCCACAAAAGCAGATAGAAGGCCATTGACAACTGAGGGTTGCCTGGGATACTGAGAAGTTAAATGTTTCACCTATAGTTACCCAGCTAAGGGGCATTAGAAGTAGAATTTGAACTCAATTGTCCTGACTTCTAGACTGGTCCCATATCCATTACAACAAGCTAGTTCTCTAGTCTCCCCTCCCCCACTCTGTTTTCCCCCTTTTACAGCAAGGTAAGCAGTTTAACCCATCTGGGAGTGGGCTGTATTTGTTCATTTGTTCTGCAGAGCAAGACAAGAGTGGGTCACAGAATAAGCAGAGCCCTGCCATCCTCAGATGAAGCATCAAGTCAGCTTCTGAGTCTGGCATGATTCGCTCTTCTTCTAGAATGCTCAAGATTGTTTTTTGTTTTAATTTAGTAAACATTCTGTGGATTTATTTCTTTATTTTTAATGTAAATACCCCAGGCTCAGCTCTTGGGGAGTCAGGGACAGAACAGGGAGGTGGAGAAGCCATCTCAAGACATGCACATGAAACCCTATCTTTTGTCAATGGCAGTCAGCTGGACCTTAACGGCCTAACTCTGGGGATGGGTCCTGAAGCTGTTTCATAACCGATTATCACTGAGCCCTGCTTCCCGACAATTTCATTTTAAGTGTTAAGAACTGACCCTCATTTTGCCTGGATGCCTCATTAATATTCATTTGTGTATAATTGCCTTTATTTCAGTGATAATGACTTCAGCTACCAATAGCTTGATTGATGGGACTTGTGTCTTCTCTATGAAGGAAAAGAGATATAAAAATCCCACCATTCATGCCTGCCTGGTATTTTTAGCCACCTTTAATTACTAACCAACTAAATAAGCATGCAAACCACGCCATGATTGAAAGCATCTCCCGGTTGATTTTTTTTCCAAAAGTTGGAAGATGCTTGAATCAATTGGGTCCTAAAAATAACTAGTTGAGAGCTGGATTCTACGGAGTCAGGAAATTCTTGAACAAGGACATGGAAGCTCCAAAGAAGAGGGGCATGAAAGCCAAGCTCGGAGATGTGGCTGCAGCACCAGGCAAGGGGATCCTGGAGGAAAGGCATCTTGCTACAAAAGAGACTAGGACCCTAGGAGCTGCATGCCTTGTAAGAAGCATACTATAGTCAAAGCCCCTTCAAACAAAGCAGAGGCTTGGGCCATGGGGTTTCTTTTTTTTTTCTTAATACTATTTCATTTTTCCAATTATATGTAAAGATAGTTTTCAACATTCATTGTTGTAAAATTTTGAGTTCTGAATTTTTCTCCCTTTTTCCCTCTCCTTCCCCCCACTCCCATACCCCTCCCCAAGACAGCAAGTAGTCTGATGTAGGTTACACATGTACAATCATGTTAAACATATTCCCACATTAGTCATGTTGTGAAAGAAGAATCCAAACAAAAGGGAAAAACTGTGAGAAAGAAAACACACACATACACACACACACACACACACACACAAAACAAAAACAAAAAAGACCAAAAACCTTCAATCTGTGTTCAGACTCCATAGTTCTTTCTCTGGATATTGACAGCATTTTCCATTGTGAATTTTTTGGAATTATCTTAGATCAGATAAGAATAGCCATGTCAACTCATTGCACAGTGTTTCTGTTACTGTGTACAATGTTCTCCTGGTTCTGCTCACTTCACTCAACATCAGTTCATGTAAGTCTTTCCAGGGTTTTGTGAAATCTGACTGCTCATTATTTCTTATAGAATGATAGTATTCCATTACATTCATATGCCAACAGCTTCTTCAGCCATTCCCCAATTGATGGACATCCACTCAATTTCCAATTCTTTGCCATCACAAAAAGAGCTGCTATAAATATTTTTGTACATGTGGGTCCTTTTTCCTTTGTTTATGATATCTTTGGGATACAGACCTAGCTATGATATTGCTGGATCAAAGGGTGTGCACAGTTTGGGTGCCCTTTGGGCATAGTTCCAAATTGCTCTTTAGAATGATTGGATCAGTTCACAACTCCACCAACAATGAATCAGTGTTCCAATTTTAAAATAACTAATGTGGGTGCTTTGCCCAAAAGAATGTAAATTTTGATGATTGAAACCTAGCAAGATATCTGGGGTTTATGGGCTAGATTTCTTTCTTAAAGACCTCACCTTAAACCCAGTTCACTCTGGCTCTCATTGATTTCCAAATAATAGGTCCTAGCCTAAGTCCCACTTAGTCATCCTTGTTTAGGCCCTGAATGTAAATAGTAATTGTTACTATTTTGGCCAGAAACCTTGAATGTCTTCTCCATCCAGATTTAATTTTTTATTAGGTAAAAGGAATCATTCCTTTGCTCATTTCTTACCTAGCCTCAATCACTTAATGGGCATTGCCTCAGTCAAAATGAGAACTTGGAGAGACCTTAGCTTAAAAAGGGCAAGGTTTACCAATGGAGGTTAGGCCACCTCCAGTCATCCTGATCTATATCTTACCACTAGACCCAGATGGCTCTGGAGGAGAAAGTGAGGTTTGTGACTTTGCGTAGTCCTCATCACCTAAATCCAATTCACTTGCTAGTCATGGCATCACCTTCCTGATGTCAGGAACCACAGGATTACCCCTAGAACTTGAGGTAGTAATTTCACTTTTGGGGGCCAATCTGCTAGTGCCTATGTGAGTCTGGAGGAAAGATCCTGGAGGGTGACTACTGGACATGGCTTCTGCCAGTCTAGACTGGGGAAATTGCCTAATGGGACTGACTACTCACAGGGTGTACCTTTTCTAATGGACATTATAGTCTGCTGGACTGCCTGGGCTCATTCTTTGATGGGCAACTGCAGTGTTTTTGCCACTTCTACTCTCTATCTTGGCTGGTAGTTGCTAGGGTTTTTTTTCCCAATGGGGTGTCATAGTACATTTCTTTTGATCTGGAATGCTGTTATGTTCTTTTCTCTTGGCTTACAATGGGCAGAAGACTCCCCTCTTTGATTTCCTCAGGGCCTCAGCTCTGAGCTTTGTCATCTTCAAGCAGAAGACAGGAGAGTCTAGCCCTAACCCTTAAGACCTGAAACTTTGCTGAAGTCTTAATAGGGGCCCCACTTTCATCTACATTTTATCCTAGATGCCATGGAGAGTAAGCAAGCAAGTGGCATGGTCAGATTTGTGGTTTGGGAATAGCAATTTAGCCCCTGTATAAAGTGCAAATTTGAAAGAACAAGAAACGGGACAATTTGGAGGCCGTTCCAATAATCTAGTTAAGAGAAGATGAGGGCCTCAACTAAGTTGAGGCTAGGAAATCAGAGAGCATTAGTCAGATGTGGGAAAGAGTGTTGAAGGAGAATTGACAAGCCTTGACACTGACTGGATACTGGTGTGTGTGTGTGGGGGGGGAGCAGGATGATGGAAGATGGAAAATACTAAGGCTAAAAACACAGCAAACTGAAGAATGATCCTACTATCAGTTGAAATACAGATATTTGAGAAAACCAATGAGATGTACTTGGCTCATAAGGTCATCTAAGATAAAGTTTATAGAAAAATAAAGGGACAGGAACCAGGACAGAGACTGGGGTTCAAATACACATGAGGCAGAATGTGGATGAGCCTATAATAAAAAATGGAGACAGAACAGTTGTATAGGAAGGAATAAAACCAGGAAAAAAGACTATTATAAAGGCCATGAAAACCCAGGAAGGAAAGAGGCCTCAAGAGGAAAGGACAATCAGCAGTGTCCAATGCTGCAGAAGAGTCAAGAAGGATGAGGTCTGAGAAATGGCTAATGTGATTAAGCAATTAGATCTTTGAAAACCTTTGAGAGTTCTAGTTCAGTTGAAGATGAGGTCAGAAGCCATAGTGACAGAGGAGACAAGTGAGTGAGAGGTAAGAAAGTGAAGGGAAGGAGCTTGGACAGCTTTTTTTCCCCTAGGAGTTCAGGAACTGGGGGAAAAAGATAGAATGGGAAAGGCAGAATCAAGCAAAGCCTTTTTTACATGAGGAGGAATGTTCATACAGTAGTACATAAGGAGAGACTAAAGACTGGGCAGGTCAGGATAGGACGATTGAAGGAGCAAGTTCACGGAGGAGATTGAGATGGGATGGGATCTGGGTACATGAAGTAGGGATAGATTTGGTAAACAGGGGGCCACATTCTTCTCATTGTCTGGAATAGGGAGAAACCGTAAGGTTATAGATCAAGAATTACAAGTGATCTCAGAGGCCATCTAATTTAACCCCCTCATTTTTTACAGGTGATGAAACTGAGAGCCAGAGAAATTAGATGATTTGCCTGTGGCCATGAAAGTCATATCAGAGGTGGGATATCAATCCAGTGCCTCTCATCCTAAAGCCAGGGCTCTTTCTAACACATCATCAGGGGATAAAGGAGGCAATGTTAAGAGGATTAGAGGTATAAAAGTGGGGAACAGAGACGGTCATGGTAAATGTCTTTTTTTTTTTATTTGTACTATTTGGTAAGTTGAGGTCCTCGGCTATTGGGAGTGGGGTGGGGAAGAATTTTACATCATATGATGGCTGGGTCTGGCTCATTATGGTTGTGTACAAGGTTGCTGTCCCATAATCGGTGCTGAACCCACATCTTATTATATTGTACAAACTTCTGCCCTGAAGCAAGGGAAGCTTATCTCTATTGAGATAAGCCAATTAATTTCTGCATTTTTCACAGATGAAAATTTCTAGTCAGCTGTTATATTTTCATAACATTGAAAACTGCTGTCCCTGAGAAGCAGTGGGGTATAATAGGAAGGCCTCAGGCAAACAGAATCAAGGAACCTGGGTTTTAGTTCTGGTGCTGTCACATAACTGTGTGACCCTGAGCCAGACACAGCTCCTGAAGGCCAGGAGAGGCCCTAGACTAGGGCCCCAGGGTTGGAACCTGAAGAGATAATGTAGATGGAAAGGGCTTTGAGAGCAGGTTGTAGAAGACTCCTCTGGATGCCTGCAGGGGAATCAGGGACCAAACTGGCAGCTCCCCGAGAAAGTACTTTGGAAACCATGAACACTGTAGACATGGCAGCTGATTTTGTCCTTTTCCATCACTGTTTTAACGATGTTCAGATACAGTCAAGGGACAAGTTGCTAACCTGTGGTTATTCTTTGATGTTTCATGTTCTGAAGACTGCTGTTCAGGTAGATAAAATACATGTTTTCTGTAGCTGAATAAAAGGGTCTGGAAGCGAGCTCATGATCTACAGGCACATTGAGTCAGCCGGAGCATCCTTAGCAGCAGGTGGGGCACCAGTGATGGGCAGTGACTTATCCTACTCCTTCATGGGTTTGATCTCCTTGGGCTGGTCTAGAGACTGAGAAAGATTTTCCTTCCATGGGGTTTGAAAGTAGATTGGAAGTGTTTGGGATGGTGACATCTTTTACAATACTATTCATTTGTGTGCATGTGTGTGTGTGTGTGTGTGTGTGTGTGTGTGTGTGTGGTGTCATGTTTGGGTGATTGTAGACAGAAGTTCAGCCTGTGATCATGGTCAGTTCCCAGGACAATTTTTTGGTTTGATTCTCTAAGATACTTTAAAATCTGTATGTGTAGTGTGGGGATTTGTCATCTGTCAGCGCATGAAAGATTTTGAACTTCTGATGCAGAATTATAGCAATTAGGACATATCTTGCACATATGTTCAGTAGATGCTAAACTTTTACATTGGCAGCAATGTGTTCCACAATTTCTACCATTTCCTTGTTCAATTTGTATTGATTATTAAGAACAGACGCCTTAAAAATAACCCTCCTGTGGCTTATTGAAGCAAGGACCTAGTCCTGACTTGCCTTCATAAACCTCATATCTATCTCTACAAACAAACCTGCCTGATTCAGTTATTTGTTTGATATATCTTTGTCAACATATTGGTGATTCTGATGTTAATGTTATGTCTTTTGTTAGTCTTTGCATTCTGTTTATCTTTTATTCTATAAAGCTTGGTTAGAAGCTATCATCTTTATCCTCCCTATCTTCCTCTTTCTCATTTCTGGGAAGATGGCAGTGCTGCTGACCAGTTCAATGAGAAGAGTCTCCTGTTGGACCATTGACCAAGTGGTGGAAATTGTAAAGGCACGTATCCTAGGCTTGCTGTCTGGGGGTAACAAACAAACAATCAAAAACAAAGAAACCAATGGAACACCTTCTTAACAAGGAGAGCTTTCTCAAAGTGGAATTGGATGCCTCAAGGAGTTGTAAGTTTTCCTCTCTGGAAGCCTTCAAGCTATGATCATCTGACCATTGGAGGCATTGTATGGGGTTCTTACTCATATGTAGAGTTATAGGATGATAAAATTAGAGAACAACAGCTAATCAGGTCACAGAGGCCATCTCTGAACCAACCACCCCTTCCCAGTTTTGCAGATGAAGTAACTCAGATCCAGAGACAGGAAGTGATGCCACAAGTAGTGATACTATAAATAGTAAGAAGCAGAGGTAGATTCAAATCTAGCTCCTCAGACTCCAAACTCAGTTAGTTTTCTACTTTTTAAAAAATTGAAATTAAAAATAGAAATTTGCAATGAAGTCAGCCCCTTGTGAATGGATCTCTGGTTTAAATGAGTCATATTTATAGTAAAGGTCAGTGACTTGGCTGGGCTTGGACCCCATGCTTTCTCTACCCCCGTTTCCAGAGGAGTCTAGTAGTATTTGATTTCAGTACAGATAGGAGATGTTCTCTGTGGTTCCCTCGCAGCTCTGACTCTCCATTTTTTTTTTCTTTGTTGAGGCACTTATTGATTGGATCACATATTTTTGACTGTATTACTTGTTAAATAAGCAAGCATTTTTTTTCTCTCCTTTCCACTTTCTCTTCAAATGGGGAGGATCCTTTCAATAAATAAGCAACATCAAGTAAAACACATTCCATATTGGCCATATCCCCAAATCTGCATCTCTTTGTCAGGAGGTGGTAATCTGCTTTATCCTCATCTCTTGGGATTATGGTTGTTCAATGCACTGATTAAAATTCTTAGTCTTTCAAAGTTGTTTATTTTACAGCAATGTTGTCGTTGTATAAATTCTCACTCTGCTCACTTCACTCAGCATCGGTTCCTGCAAGTCTTCCGAAGTTTCTCTGAAAGCATCCCCTTTGTCATAGTAGGATTCTGTTATATTCACATGTCGTCATTGATGTAGTCATTCATCTATTGGTGGGCACTCCTTTAGATTTAAGGTGAAATGAACTTAGACGACATCAAGGTCACCCCCACCATTTTACATATGAAGAAACTGAATGATGTATTTGTAAGGCACTTGAAACAATGCTTGGCACACAGTAAGTGTTTAATAAATGCTTACTCACTTCCCTTCACCCTCAAGCTCAAAGACATCAAATGACTTGCCCAGGATATTCTAGAGCTTCCTTCCAAAGTCTCCAAAACCTGAGCTCTGTCTTCTGTACCTGCTACTAAATTGCTTAAAGATAGCCTGGGGAAAACATGGATATTTAGCAGCTTGTTGTTGGAAAATTTTCTGGAGGGAGGAGAGTCAGTGGACTGCAAACTATCACAATTAAGTATCATCAGCCAATCAATCATCGAGTAACACATTTATTGAGCACTTACTATGTTCCAGGAACCATGCTTTATTCTAGAATTACAAAGACAAAGAAAGAAATTCTGAAAGAATAATAACTCTCTAGGAGATTCCATTTTGGGATGTGGCAGCCAGAGAAGCCAGTGCAGTGTAGGGTGGTATTAGGAGAGGCAGAGCTTCCATGATTAGGGAGGTGACTGTATATCTATACTCGTTCAGGGTCAGACTTCATCTGGAGTTTTGTTAAGTTGTGGGAACCATTATTTGGGGAGGACATCAATAAGCCACAGAGGAGGGTTACCAGGATGGGGAAGGACCACCCAAATAAGATGTCCTGGCCTAGGATTCAGGAGGCCAGGGTTTGCCAATAGCCAGCTATGGGACCAGATCAAGTCATGTCCTGCTCCTACACTGGGGTCTCCCCAGCTGCAAAATAAAGCAGATGAATTAAATCATCTCCAGAATCACAAGATCCTAGACTGAGAACTGGAAGAAACCTTAAAGGCAATCTAGCCCAAGTCTGTTATGTTCTAGAGGAAGAAACTGAGGCCCAGAAAGATTCAGAGACTTTCCTATTGTCACATGGGCAATTAGTGAAAGAGCCTGGATTTGAGTTCAGATCCACTTACTACAGAGCCAGTGTTCTTTCCCAAATGCTCACTGAGACAGTATTAGGTGTTTGGTGCAAAAAGCAGTGATTTCCTTGTGCCCTCCCATTCCCAAGTTCCCAAGGGGAGCAGGGTGAGTGGCTGCTCCAGCTATCTTAGCAGCTTCCCACCAGCCTGCAACATGCATGGGACCATAGAAAAGGGCTTTATCCCAACCACTCAGTGACTCTTTGGCCTTGTGCATCTTGGTTTCTCTGACAGTTTGTTTCCTCTTGTTCCTCAGAAATCCTTGAGTTGCTGGAGGGATGTGGTGAAAAGTCAACCCTTATCTGCTGCCAGCCAGGTTACTGAAAATACCTTGAACTCAGTAAGAAAAGGGGCCTTACAATGAGAACTTACCCAAAGCAAGAGAGTGAGCTCCTCATCATTGGAGGTCTCCAAACAGTCTGGGTGCTTACTTGTCTGGGATGCTGCTGAGAACTACATGTTGGAATTTTTAGCCTCTGGTCCCTTCTGGTTCAGAGATTCTCAAGTTCTAGAATTCATATGCCAAGATTCTCCCCTGGAGTGAGCAGCTTTGTTTGTGTTAACGGGCCTTGGTGATCAGCTAGTTCAGTCTCTCAGGGTACTAACAATCCCTTATAGGGCCTGCAGCAGGGGGATTCTTCATTGAGTGTGCGGCTATTTCCATTACCTTCTGCTGCTTCACTCACAGGCTGCTGTCTGTGCCTTATTATAAGGGGCTGGCATCCCTCATGTAGGGCATTCACTCAAGGGAAACATTTTTCCTCAAAGGAGCATGAGTGCTTCTCAGACTACTTGACAAAGCCTAAATTCCTCTGTTTGGTTCTATGGAGCAGAAGGGAGAAATGGCTTCCAGGAGGAACGTGTCATGTTTAATCTCTGCCTTTGCTCCATGGACACCTGGGGCTGTTGTTCATACCACAGCTGCTCACACTTTAGAGAGTCAATTCTCTCCTAATCTCTGAATTCAGCAATTTGGTCTTACCCCCTGCAAATGGCTCTCACTGCATGAGACCTGGGACCCTGCTGTTTCTCTAGGAAAACTGAAACTGAGAGAAATTTAATATAGTGTCTGAGGCAGAATTTGAATTCAAGTATTTCTGATTCCAAGTGCAGTATTCCATCTGCTAGTTACTTGCCCACTTTGGAGACAGAGGCAGTAAAATATAGTGGAAAGAGTTCATACTGGGTCCTCATCCTGGCTCTACAGCCTTCTGTCTGTGTGATCCTGAGTAAGTCCATTCAGCTTTCTATACCTGTTAACTTTCCATACCTGTCAAATGGGATTGATCAGGGACTCTCTGACTGCACTGGCACAATTGTTTTGAGGAACTGATGAGATCAGGGAAGCTTAAAAGATCTATGTAAAAACAGGGTTATATGTTTATTCAATATGGCCAATATGGGCACTGGTTTTGTTTGACTGAATATCTGTTACAAAGGTTTTTTTTTTTTTTTGGTAAAACAGTAGGGGTGAATAGAGAAGGAAGACAAATGAATGCTTGTTAATTGAGAAAAAAAGAAATCATATAAAAAGAGTCCTACTCGGGCTCTTTTTCCCTCCTGAATTTCTCAGCCCAACCCTCAGGACAACATCTCCTGACATTGTGAGCAAAGTTTGGAAATGTTTCCATCAGACAGTGGGCCAAGAGAAATGAATGATGGGGCACTTTCCAAACAAGATTTTCTCACTCTGCAGACGTGATGACTCTGTTAAAACAGGAAATGAAATTAGAAACAGGTGCAAGACAATGTTGGCAGAGAGGTCAATCTCCAGGACCTTTGGGACCACTGAACTCATTAACTGAAGGGGGACTGGAGGGCTACCCTTTACAAAAACCTGCCACCCCCTCCCCACAGTCTGGGTGGGGGGACTGGGAATACCTCCAAGTCAGAGAATCACAGCACATAAGAGCTGTGAGGGGCCTTGGAAGTCATCTGGTCCACTTCTTTCCTTTTGCAGAAGAGGAAACTGAGGCTCAGAGAAGGTAAGCCCCTGGTCCAAGTACTCATAGCAAAGCTTAGCCTAGGATTCAGCCCCATAGACTCCTAGCTCTTCTCACAGCCCAATTCAATTCTTCATTCATTGCCTTCCCAAATTTGTGGGCTTATTCTTTCCTAACACTTCTATTTCTATGGAGAAGGACTGCAGAAACTTCATAAAGTAGAGCTTTCTGAATACAAGGGGTTTGTTCTGTTCCATTCCCTTTCAAGAGGCTCCCAGAAAGATTGTAATCTGGCAATGTGGACATGCAAAAAGTGGAAACAGTGATTTATGCAGGGAATGGCAGTTAGGATGTTGAACGGTCTCGAGTCCATAACTTCTGAGGATGAAGCAAAGGAGTTGGGTATGGTTAGAGTGGAGAAGAGAGGATTTGGTGGGGGAGGGAGGTTATATTGGAAAATGGTGGTGCTTTCAGGTATCTGGAGGGCCTCAGATGGAAAACTTGCTCTGCTTGGCTCTAGAGGGCAGAACCAGCAGTGTGGGGGGAAGTTGTGGAGGGATTGTCAGACTGGATGTCAGGAAGAGCTTCCTTTATTTTTTCTCAATTACATTTAAACAAAAATTTTTTTAACATTTGTTTCTTAAATTTTGAGTTTCCAGTTCTTTCCTTCTCTCTCTTCCCTCCCCCTTCTTTGAGAATGTAAGCAATTTGATGTAGATTATATATGTGCACTCATGCAAAACATTTCCATATTAGCCATGTTGCAAAAGAAAACACAAACCAAAAAAAAAGAACAAAAAAAATCCCCAAGAATAATAAAGGAAGTGAAAAAAAGCATGCTTCAATCTGCATTCAGGCTCCATCAGTTCTTTCTCCAGAGATGGATGGCATTTTTCATCATAAGTCTTTTAGAATTTTCTTGGATCATTGTATTGCTGAGAATAGCTAATTCATTCACAGTTGATCATCATACAATATTGTTACTGTGTACAATGTTCTCCTGATTCTGTTCACTTCACTTTGCATCCGTTAGCATAATAATATTCCATCACAATCATATACCATAAGTTGTTCAGCCATTCCTCAACTGATGGGCATCCCTTCAATTTCCAGTTCTTTGACACCACAAAAAAAGAGCTGCTATAAATATTGTTGTGCATATAGGTGCTTTTCCTTTTTCTTTGATTTCTTTGGGATGCAAAAATATTAGTGGTATTGCTGGGTCAAAGAGTATACACAGTTTTGTAGCCCTTTGAGCATAGTTTCAAATTGCTCTTCAGAATGGTTGAATCAGTTCACAACTCCACCAACAGTGCATTGGGGTCCCTATTTTTCCACATCCCTTCCAACGTTTTCCTTTTCTGTCTTATTAATCAATTTGATAGGTATGTGATGGTACCTCAGAGTTGTTTTAATTTGCATTTTTCTAATCAATTAGATTTAAAGCATTTTATCATATGACTATAGATAGCTTTGATTTCTTCTGGAAACTGCCTGTTCATATCCTTTGACCATTTATCAATTCAGGAATGATTCGTATTTCCATAAATGAATGAGGACTTTATCAGAGAAATTTTCTATAAATTTTTTTTTCCCATTTCCCTGCTTTCCTTCTAAACTTGGATCCACTGGTTTTGTTTGTGCAAAAGCCTTTTAATTTGATGTAATCAAAATTGTCCATTTTACACATTGTACTACTCTCTGCCTTTTGTTTGTGCATAAATTCTTCCATTCTCCATAAATCTGACAGGTAAAATATTTCAGGAAGAGCTTTCCTAAAGTGGAATGAGCTTTACTGGGAGACAATGAATACTCAGTTACTGATTTCTACTTACTTGGTGTCATAGGTAGGGTTTATTCCTCTTGGGAGTTGTGTGAGGTATGCCCTAAATCTTCATCCTACTAAGAAATTCTAAGTCAAATCCTCCTAATTCCGAATGGGATCAGAGTGACCTAGTACAAGAGGTGCCCGTCTCTAACCTCCTTTTCCAGCACAATGTCAAGCCCAAAGAGGGACATCTGGAAGACCTCAGCATGGGTAGGGAATGCCTCTTTGACCAGAACTCTGCCTTGAATTTCTTCAATGCCAGTGATGACCTTCTCTGACCACACACATCTCCATGTCTTATGCCTCCCTCACCTGATGTTTATGATCAGAGAGTCATTGAACAGGAGTGGTGTTGAGCCTTCCTAGAAGAGATCTATAACTGATCAAAGGAATTTGGTCTAATCACACCTACTGGTTATATCAACGGGACAAAGAATTGCAGAGATTACAGCATGCATTTAAATGGACACCCTGTGGAACATCTCTAGAAGTATGTGTATCTGGGACAGATATGACTGATGAACCACAAGTGGAGTCCACAGTAGAGCAGGAGGAATAGGGTGGGGTGGATTAACTGGAGGAAACTATAAAGCTCTTGAAATGACTCTAAGGTTCACACAAAAACAAAAGTCTACCATTTTAATACCCACATTCTACCAGTGTTGCTCTTTGGCAGCAAAACACAGAATCCAACTGCCTCCAAATAATTAAAAATGAATATCACATAGGGAGCAACAGAGAAGTGCATTGTGGGTAAGAGCTAGAGGTAGCATATAATCATTAAGGGACTTGGAAAAAGAAACAGAGTAAAAGATGCCTTTAAGGAATTGTGTGGTAGAAGAGCAGGAATAAATCTACTCTTTATTAAGTGCTTACTTTGTCTTTTTTAATGTATACATATACATATATATATATATGCAATTTATTTCTAAAATTCATTTAAAAAATTGAGTTCCAAATTCTCTCCCTCCCTTCCGTCTTCCCCCCCCACCCACCCACTGAGAAGGCAGGCACTATGATATAAATTATACATGTACAGTCATGCAAAACATATTTCCATATTAGCCATGTTGCAAAAAAAATCAAGAAAAATGAAGTGGAAAAAAGTCTGTTTCAATCTGTGCTCAGATTTCATCAGTTCTCTTTCTGGAGGAAGAAAGCATCTTCTCATAATGAGTCCTTTGGATTGTCTTGGATCATTGTCTTGCTCGGAGTGGCCAAATCTTTCACAGTTGCTCATTGTTACAAAATTGCATTACAGTGTAAAATGTTCTTTTGATTCTCCTCACTTCACTTTGTATCAGTTCACATAAGTCTTCCCAGGTTTTTTCTGAAACCATCCCCCTTCCATTTCTTATAACACAATAATATTCCATCACAATCATGTACCGCTAGTTCAGCCATTCTCTAATTAATGGTCATCCTCTCAATTTCCAATTCTTTGTCACCACAGAAAGAGTTGCTATAAATAATTTTGTACATGTGGGTCCTTTGCCTTTTTCTTTGATCTCCTTAGGACACAGATCTAGTTGTGGTATTGCTGGGTCAAAGGGTATGCACAGTTTGATAGCCCTTTGGACATAGTTCCAAATTGTTCTCCAGAATGAATGGACTAGTTTGCAGTCCTACCAACTGTGGAATAGGTATTGGTGTACCACATCCTCTAAAGCATTTGTCATTTTTCTTTTCTGTCATGTTATCCAATGTGGTAGCTGGGAGGTGGTATGCCAGAGATGTTTTAATTTGCATTTTTCTAATAACTAGTGAATTAAAGCACTTTCTATGCCATTTATCAATTAGAGAATGACTTTTATTTTACAAATTTGGCTCAGTTTCCTATATATTTGAGAAATGAGGCCTCTATCAGTTAAACTTGATGGGAAAAAAATTCCCCCAGCTTCTTGCTTTCCTTCTAATTTTAGACGCATTGGTTTTGTTTTCATAAAACCTTTTTAATTTCATGCAATCAGAATTATCCATTTTACTCCTAAGATTGACTCTATCTCTTGTTTGGTTATAAGTTCTTCTCTTATCCTTAGATCTGATAGGTAAAATTTTCAATGCTCCCCTAATTTGCTTATGGTATCACCCTTTATGACTAAATCATCCACCTATTTTGAGCTTATTTTGGTGTATGGTATGAGGTGTTGGTCTGTGCTTAGTTTCTGCCAAACTGCTTTCCAGTTTTCCCAGCAATTTTTCTTAAATAGTAAGGGCTTTCCCTCAGAGCTTGACCCTTCGAGTTAAATGCTTACTTTGTGCAAAGCACTTTGCTAAGTGCTAGGGTTGCACACAAGCCCCTCAAAGGGTTTCCACTCCAGTGGGACATTCCGAGGATGCAGGGCCAGGGCAGATGACAGTTCCCTAAGGAGCTTTCTTGCCTTCTGACCTCCCTCTAGAACTTTCAGACACCTGGGCACTGTCCTCTAACTTACTGATGTACTTAAAACCCTTGTGCCTTGCTCTCCTACCTTGTTCCCACTCCATACCCTGTCCATCTTCTCAGCCCCTATCTGCTCCAGCTGGGCAGTGTGAAGGCCTGCCATCAGTAGTGTGCCCTCCCTTTGCTTCATTTTCTCTTCCTCTTGGCAGCCCAAACCTCATGCAGTAAGCTTGGATGATATATAAGTTACCCAATTAAGAATAGTGCTTCCGTGAGAAAAGCCCATCTTCTTCCCTCCTCCCACAAACACTCCCAGACCTTCCTGAAAGAAGAGGTCTTTTTTTTTAAGAGAAGACATCTTATGTCTCCTGAAGTGGAATCTAAACAGGAATACAGAATAACTAGCAATGGTTTCATACAGAAGCCAAACATTCTTAATTTCTTCCTCTTTCCCCACCTCTCCCTTTCTTCAAATCCTGTCCCCAGATTTCCCCACACAATAGTTAAAGTTACCTTCCAGCCCCCAGGGTGAAGTCATTTGAATGAGTTATATTCCCAAGGGAAAAAAATGGAATTGGAATTCATGAATCCTAGATTCTCTGGGCTAGAAGGATCTCTGATGGAATTAAACTGGCCCAGTCCAGTAGAAGTGCGTGTCCAGATTTTGCTTGAAGCCCTCCATAGAGGAGAAGCCTCAAACCTCCCCCAGAAATGTATTCCACTCTTTTGGGGAGTTCTCCCAGCCATCCAGCCTAAATTGGCTTCTTTGTAACTGCTCTCCCCACCTCACTCCACGGCTTCTGCTTTTATCCTCTGTGGCCCAAGAGAACAAGTCTCATCTCTATTCCATGTGACAATGGTGTAGATTCTTGATGACAAATATACCCTCCTAAGGATAAAATGAGATTGTATTTATAAAATATTTATCATAATGGTATAGTATGTGCTACATAAATGCTGCTTCCCTTCCCTTCCTAAGTCTTCTTCAGGCTAAGTATTCAGTGCCTTCAACTGATCCCCATATGGGTGACCTCCAGGTTCTCCATCCTTCGGATGCTCAATGTAACCGTTGTGCTCACCTGGACTTCTCAATCAGGGATATGAACAAGGCATGAATGATACCTAAATAACTCCGTTAATCCAATTAAAGACAGCACAACTAAATGTATCAGAATTGACTGAAGAAACTTGGCCATGCCCTAGATAAAATAGCAACCAGTTTGGAACCTAGAGCTTCAATACCTCACAGGCTCAAGAAAGAGCCATCCAGTAACTCCCTGTCCCTAAGGGAATCTCTTGCAGGGGTGAGAGGAAGATAGAGTGTCTTTGTTTCCTCTGTGCTCCCCTCAAGCAGAGGAGAATCTTATGAATTTCAGAGAGTCAGGGGCTTAAGATTTCTCCTAAGTACCCTAGCAAGGGACCTGGACCAGTGGCTGATAGCAGCACCTCTGTTAGGCTCCAAGGACAAAACAGACTCCCTAAGGAAAGGGAACTTCAGAATTCTCCCCAGAAAGCTGCACCTTATCTAAGCAGAACTTCCTGTGGACTTCTTGATGGGGAGGAGAAGCCTTCCAGCAGTTAGGAGCTGTGAGCCACACTTGCCATCCAAAGGTGCTCTCTGAGTTCGGCCCCACTTTTTTCTGGGACTCTTTACCAGTGAGATTTTGCATCAGAGACTTTGGGGAAAATCTTTTATACCAACTGTTCTGACTATAACTCCTTAGATAATACTCCTTTCTAAAAGCTGATCAGGTTTAGCTGGCTAATCAATGTTAACTGATAATCATTGAGTGAATCACACTGGGGGAGGTTCATGAACTACAGAATTAGAAAGACCCCCCAACACCTCAGCGGTAGCCCTAGAATCCTGACAGGAGATTTAGTAACTGACCTCTGAGTACTCAAATTGCCCATCGGGGTGGAAGGTGAGTGAGTAGCTCCAGGTTTTGTGTCATTTGGAGAAGAAGCCCAGAACACAGGGTAAGCTGAACACTGAAAAGCCAAGAATATCCCTAAGTGCTTGGCCCGAGTGCCTTTGTCTGTGCTTCGTGGATGGATCTTGGGAGTTGTAACTAAGTCCCCCAGTAGGAGAAGGGGTCCTGGAGTACCCTATTCTTCATCTCAAAGTAAAAGCCAACTCTATAATGTACCAAACAAACAAACAAACAAAAAAACTCCAACAACAGAAATAGCTCTGACAAATGCCATTCTGTCCCTGTTTCCCAGATAACCTCAGATTTGTGGCTCCTCCAGACAACTGTTAACGTCTTGTACTGTAATTCTCGATGAGTTTCTTATCATTTTAACACAAGGAAACCCTCAGCTGAAAATTAATTTCAGGAGATTGTTTGTCTTTTCTCTGTGTTTACCTGTTTGTAAATGATAAGGACCCAAAGAGCCCTTTTAATAACTTAGTCTCCAGCTCAGCAGCGGCAATCTCCACTCCAAGCCACCAACATGTGCACACATGATAGGGTTCCATTCGAATCGAATGCCTGTGTTCCACTGGTTCATCCCAATTTAATCCATGGCTTGCTTCATGGGGCAGACGTGACCCAGGAGGGCTGGCAGGGCTGAGTTTCTTAAGTCTTCCTATCACAGTCAGAAAATCCTCTAAGGAAACAAAACGTGACACACATCCCATGCACCCCCCTCCCCTTGCCTGTGTGCCTCCAAGGACTCCAAAGGCTCATCTGGAAATGATCTCAGGCATGTGGTCAGACAGGCAGACAGCTGAGCAAGCTGATAAACTGAGGAATCAGCCCATGGGAAAAGCCCTCCCCCACCTGTTGTGTTTGGCTTAGTGGGAGAGCAGAATCCAACTGTGGTCCACTGTGGCCTGGGCAGCAGTACCAGGGCATTTAGGAGTGAGGTTTGGAGAGCTTTTAAGGAATCAAAGACGAACATGATCTGAGCCCAAACCAAGATGGTGAATGGGCTTTAAAGGAAGAGGTCTTTGGAAAACAGGGGCTGAGATGAGCTGTCTTCACTTCTGTGTCAGAAGGGGAAAAGTATTTACATGGTGCCTACCATGTGCCCGGCACTGTGCTAAGCCCCTCCTTTTTTTTGCAAATATTATTTCATTTTATCCTCACAACAACTATGAGAGGTAGATTACTTTATGATCTTTATTTTACAGTTGAGGATTCTGAGGCAAACAGAGGGTTAATGACTTGCCTAAGGTCACAAAGCTAGAAAGTATCTGGAGTTACATTTGAATTCAGGTCTTCCTGACTCCTGGCCCAGTTCTCTATCCACTATACTACTGGCTAGAAAACGGTAGGCATGTTTTACTGTACCAACATACAGATAGACAAACTAAGGTTCCAAGAAAGGAAGTGACTTAGCCATGATTCCACACTTGGTAACTGGCATTGCTGGGATTCAAACTCAAGTTAACTAGCATTTATTAAGCATCTAAGGCATACCAGGAGTCATGTTAAAGGCTGTAAATAAAAAGAAAGTCAAGGGACAGTCTCTGACTTCAAAGAGCACATGGTCTGATGGTGAAGACAACAAGCAAACAATGATGTACAAATGAGATAAAGCCATACGGAGAGATTATCTATCTATCCAGCTGTCTGTCTGTCTGTCTGTCTATCTCTATCTATGCCTGTCTATCTGTTTATCTATCTGTCTGTCTATCTATCGACCTATCTATCTATATCTTGTTTGTATATATGCATGTATATCTATATATAACATATACATGCAATACACATATGTAGTATATATAAATATAAGAACATACATACATATACAGATAGATAGATGGATGGACGAATGGATGGATGGACAGATAATCTCTGGGAAGGGTAGGAACTTTGAGAAAGACTAGGACAGGCTTGTTGCAGAAGGTGAGATTTTCGCTGAGACCTGAAGAAGGAAGGCAAGAAAGTCAGGAGGAAGAGAGAACACCAGGAATGGGGGATAACCAGAAGCGATGCATTGAGACAGATGAAGTGTCTTCTGAAGGCCAGTGATGCTGTTTAGTGGGAAGTAAAGTACAAAAAAGACCAGAAAGGCAGGAAGGAGCCAGGTTATGAAGAGCTTTAAAGTCCAAATGGAAAATTTTATAATTTATCTTGGAGGTAATTGGGAGCCATTGGTGTTTTATGAGCAGGGGAGAGTAACTTAGTCAGACCCGCCCTTTAGGAAAATTCCTTTGCTGACTGAGTAGAAGATGGATGGGAGTGGGGAGAGATTGGAGGCAGACAGACACCCCCTCCCCACCAAGCAGCTACTGAAATAGTCCAGGCATGAGGGAATAAGGGCCTGTACCAGGATGAGGGCTGTGTCAGAAGAGAGAAGGGGGTGCATTCAGGAGATAAGAGTCACATACTCAAAGACGTGTCATTTGACTCTATATCAGCGTCCATACCCATCATGCAATGGAGTCTCAGCTTATATATTTTCAGAGGCAGCAAACACTGGAGATCAAAACAAAATTAATAATACATTTTAATGTTTTGACTTTGATCAGCCTTAACCAGCATTCAAATATATCAATAAATAAGGAGAACGGGCAAACAGAATAAGCAATCATAAATGTCATCTACTGACAGTCAAAAGAAATGTTCCCTTCAGCAGTGCAGTGAGTCAGTGAACATTAATGAAGTGCTTACTATAGGTTGTGACTGTGCTAAGTGCTAATGACACAAAGACGACACAAAATCCCCCCCAACTCAAACCCAACCAAAAATGACAATCCCAGACCTCAGGGGGTATGCCTTCTAATGGGGGAGCCGCTATACACATAACTAGGTAACTAGGTGCGAGATCTATACATTCACACAGAGACACCCCCCCACACACACCCTCTCACATGTACATCTTAGATAGAAGGTGACAAAAGTGTTCTATTTATTCAATTCAGATTCTGTTGCTGTCAAAAGTTCTTTGGAAATTGTGAGGTTGCTCTGAGTGTGTTTATTGCTCTCTGGGTCCTACTCTCCTCAATCTGTATCTGTCCTCTAAACCTTCCCCTATTTTCTTGAAGTCTTCGTGCCTGTTATTTGTTACAGTGAAGTCTGTTGGATTACATTAGGTCTCTTTCGACTCTGCATGGGTTCTGGGAGTGGGACATTAAACTCAGATGAATAATGTCTTGAACCATTCTCCCAAATGCCTCTGGTTTCATTTTGGTTTTGCTATTATAAATAGTGTTATTACGAATATTTTTGCACAGACAAGACTCTTTGCCCAACCTCACCGTCTCCAGCTCCTGCCACCAAAATCTTAGGATCTAAACTCAACAGTTGGGTTTTTGAAAGAGAATGGGCCTTTATTTTTACTCTCACTGTATAACTGTCAGCTACACCAGAAGTTCATAATACTTGTTAAAGAGATTAAAGCAGTACTATTGGCAGCAGGACTTTCCTTATTAGAGGGAAGGCTCCCATCATTTCTATTCAGGTTATCAAGGGTAATATTTTCTCGCTCAATTATACTGTAGTATAGGGTTTTGTCAGCATCAGGTAAATCCCCCTCCTTTCTGGTGTGTTGGAGCCCTCATTGAGATGCACACAGAGGATTCTCATACTCTCACTTAGCAATGTTAAGCAGAGCTCCCAAGGGTCTGTTATTACTAAGCAATGATCATCAGAAGTCTTTCCCACTCCCAGAGGGGGTCATTTTGAGAATTCCTGCTCTTATGTTTACCTCCCCTCCTCAACCATTTTTCATCTGGAGACAGCTGGGCAGCACAGGGTGAGGTGTATGGTCAAAAAGACCAGCATTCAAAGCTGACCTCAGACATGTCCTAGCTGTATGACCCTGGGCAAGTCACTCAACCTTCGGCTTTCTCATCAGCAAAATGGGGATAATAACAGCACCTCCCTCCCAGGGTGGTTGTGAGGAGCAAATGAGATAATATATATGAGTCACTGTGTAAACCTTCAAGTGCTGTAGAAACATCAGGTTGCTATCCCCAGCGATGTCTGCTCTCCCAGCTGTCTGCTCCCTAGGCGTCCCCACAAGGCCCCTGGTTCTTTCTCTCTCAAGCAGTATAGGGCTCTGTGTTTGCAATGTTCTCTTGCCAAAAGGGACATCAGGAAAGGATAGTCTCTGCTCCCCTCACCTTCTGTGGCCCTATTGATTAATCTGTTCATCTGGACCTGTGGTACCTTGCACACTCTGTCTTGTGATTGATTTGCTGTCTCAGACTGGTTTTCCTGGTGGATAGTCTGAATTCATCTTTGGCATTAAGAACAAAATCAGTTTCTCCAGGATGTTTATGTGTGTGTATACACACACACACACACACACATATACATACACATACATACAAATGTGTGTGTATGTGTGTGTACACAAACAAATACATATGATTCACAAATTCTGGCTAAATTGTCTTTGGTATAGCTGATTTCCTTATATTTCTGATATATCTCATTCCATCTCCTCCTATTATTTCTCATCATCAATGAGAAAGTCTGTATTATCAGTACCAATATCCTGGAGATGCAACATGTTTCTGACTGGACTCATGAAATCTTTCAGTGAAACTTGGGAGTTTGGGGACAATATGCTGGGGTGAACCAGGCTTTGGGGTCTGCCCGTGTGACTGAGCTGTGGGTCTGACAGGCCTTCAACCTGCTCCTTTCAAATGATTTCTGGAAATGACATTAAGATAATTTCCTGTTTCACATTTCTCCTGGGAAAACCCTAGTTCTCCAGTTAATAAGAATTCAGAATCTCCAGCTGTCTTTGAATTCTATCTTCTAATCTATTGATCTTTAATATCAATGCCCTGAAATTTTGTGATCATTCTTTGGTTGTTTTTTTTTTCCTTCTATCTTTTCCACCATTTTGTCTTGTGCTATCACAATTAGGTTTTTCATTAATTCCATTGTTTTCTTATGATTCTCCACCAATTTTTCCAAACTCTTGACCCTGATTATTGTCATTTTGCATTTTCTCTATGACTGAACCAATTTCATCTTTACACAGGGACCTCAGTGGTACAGTGAGTAGAGTTCCAGGCCTGGAGTCAGCAAGACCTGACTTCAAATCCAGCCTTAGCTGTGTGATTATGGGTGACTCACTGAAACCCCATATGGCTCAGTTTCCTCATCTATAAAGTGGGAATAATTATAGCGCTGATGTCCCAAGGTTCTTGTGAGAATCGAAGGAGATAATATTTGTAAAGCACTTAACATAGTACCTGGCACCTAATAAGCTCTATGTAACTGTTAATTATTATTACAGGGCAGATATTTTTCTTTTTTTATGATAATTTTTATTTATTTTTTTGTTTTCAACATTTACTTCCACAAGATTTTGAGTTCCAAATTTTCACCCCATTTCACCCCTCCCCCCACCCCAAGATGGCATGCATTCTGAATACCCCTTCCCCTAGTCTGCCTTCCCTTCTATCTCTCCCCCACCTTCTCTTGTCCCCTTCCCCTTCAATTTTCCTGTAGGGCAGGATGGATTTCTGTACCCCGTTTCTGTATTTCTTATTTCCCAGTTGCATGTGAAAACATTTCTTTTAAACATGTGTTTTTAAAACTTTGGGTTCCAAATTTTCTCCCTTCCTCCCTCCCCACCAACCCTCATTGATAAGGCAAGCAACTAAATATAGGTTATATATGTGCAGTTATGCAAAACACTTCCATAGTAGACATGCTGTGAAAAACTAACTCTATTTCCTTTAATCCTATTCCACCCCCGCATTTATTCTATTCTTTCTTTTGACCCTGACCCTCCTCAGAAGTACTTGCTTCTGATTACCCCCTTTCCCAATCTGCCCTCCTCTCTATCATCCCCCTACTCTCTTGTCCCCCTCCCCATTTTCCTGTAGGTTAAGACAGATTTCCATACCCAATTGAGTGTGTATGTTATTCCATCTTTAAGTCAAATTCTACGAGAATAAGATTCACCCATTCCCTCTTACCTTTCCCTGTTTCCCCTCCACTGTAAGAGCCTTTTCTTTTCTGTTTTTTTTGTGAGATAATTTACCCCATTCTACCTCTCCCTATCTCCTTCTCCTAGTACGATCCTCTCTCACCCCTTAATTTTATTCTCCAGATATGACCTCTTCATCTTCAACTCACCCTGTGCCCTCTATCTATCTATCTATCTATCTATCTATCTATCTATCTATCTATCT
>NW_020943962.1:896372-917597 GCF_900497805.2 Vombatus ursinus
TATCTATCTATCTATCTATCTATCTATCTATCTATCTATCTATCTATATACATACATATAATTTTTTCCCTCCAACTACCCTAATACTGACCAAAGTCTCATGAGTTACAGATATCATCTTTCCATGCAGGAATGTAAACAGTTCAACCATAATAAGTCTCTTATGATTTTCTCTTTCCTGTTTATCCCTTTATGTTCCACTTGAGTCTTGTATTTGAAAATCAAATTTTCTATTCAGCTCTGGTCTTTTCGTCAAAAATGCCTGAAAGTCCTCTATTTCACTGAATGACCATTTTTTCCCCTGAAGGATTATACTCAGTTTTGCTGGGTAGGTGATTCTTGGTTGTAATCCTATCTTTTTTGACCTCTGGAATATTATATTCCATGCCCTGTGGTCCCTTAATGTAGAATCAGCTAAATCTTATGTTATCCTGATTGTGTTTCCACAATACTTGAATTGTTTCTTTCTGGCTGCTTGTAATATTTTCTCCTTGACCTGGGAACTCTGGAATTTGGCTACAATATTCCTAGGAGTTTTCCTTTGGGGATCTCTTTCAGGAGGAGATCGGTGGATTCTTTCAATTTCTATTTTGCCCTCTGGTTCTAAAATATCAGGGCAGTTTTCCTGTATAATTTCTTGAAAGATGATGTCTAAGCTCTCTTTTTGATCATGGCTTTCAGATAGTCCAATAATTTTTAAATTCTCTCTCCTGGATCTATTTTCCAGGCCAGTTGTTTTTCCAATGAGATATTTCACATTGTTTTCTAATTTTTCATTCTTTTGGATTTGTTTTACAGTGTCTTGATTTCTCATAAAGTCACTAGCTTCCAATTGCTCTATTCTAATTTTTAAGGAAGTATTTTCTTCAGTAATCTTTTGGATTTCCATTTCCATTTGGCCAATTTTGTTTTTTAGGGCATTATTCTCCTCATTGGCTTTTTGGACCTCTTTTGCCATTTGGGTTAGGCTATTTTTTAAGGTGTTATTTTCTTCAGTACTTTTTTGGGTCTCCTTTAGCAAGCTGTTCACTTGTTTTTCATGATTTTTTTGCAAAACTCTCAGTTTTTCCTCTACTTCTCTTGCTTGCTTCTCAAAATCCCTTTTGAGCTCTTCCAAGGCCTGGGACTGATTCATATTCTTCTTGGAGGCTTTGGATGTAGGAGCTTTGGCTTTGTTGTGTTCTTCTGATTGTATGTTTTGATCTTCTTTGTCACCAAAGTAAGATAATATAGTCTAATTCTTTTTGCACTGCTTACTCATCATCCTGGCCAATTACTTGAGTTTTAAACTCTCTGTTAAGGTAAAAGTCTGTTTCCAATGTGGAGAATGTACTGTCCCAAGCTTCAGGGGTTTGTACAGCTGTTTTCAGAGGTACCTCTAGGGACCTGAAAATTTTCAGTTCTTCCAAGGTGCTATGATAAGGAGCGAGGTGTTTTCTCTCCACCACCACAAGAAGCTTCACCACACCAGCACTCTTCCTCGTCCCAGGACCACCCCTCAGAACTGTGACCCAGATCAAAGCACCGGTAAAGCAAGAGATTCCTTCCTGAGCATTGGCAAAGAGATCCCTGCAATCCCCCTCTTATCAGCCACTCAATTCCCCCTCAGTCTGTGGGCTGGAAACTCAGGAAACAGCCGCGGCCCCAGGGGTGGCTGAGACCTAGCTCCTTCTCTCACCACAGTCACAGACTTTTCCCACTGACCTTCCAAGTTGTCTTTGGTGTTTGTGGGTTGAGAAGTCTGGAAACCACTGCAGCTGCCCACAATTCAGTCCTCTGAGGCCTGCTCCAGGTAAGCTGAGGCCTGTGCACCCATGCCAAACTGCTCTCCTCTCCCAGCCCAGTGTGATACACCTTTCCCATCAACCATCCAGGCTGACTTGGGCTGGAAATTTGTTTCACTCTGTCTTTTTGTGGGTTCTGCTGCTTTAGAACTTGTTTAGAGCCATTTTTATAGGTATTTGGAGTGGTTTGGGATGAATGCTCAAACAAATCACTGCTTTCCCTCCGCCATCTTGGCCCTGCCTGCAGATACTTCTTAATTCTCTTGGTGAACTTATTATCCACATTGTAGCATTTTTAAGAGATCTATTTCTGAGCCCTTATAGTCACTATGCCATTATATCTCCCCCTCTTTGGAGCCTTCTCTTCAATTTCTTTTACCTGAATGTATCTCTCTGCCTTGTGGGAAGCTTGTTTTATTGTTCATTTTGTTAATTTTTATTTCATACATCTCTGTGAATACAGACATATTGAATATATATACACATATATATATGTATGTATATCTCATGTGAAGAATTTTCAGTATTTTTTTTTATTTGGCATATGGGGCAACTGGTTGGTTGGCTGCTGTCCTTTATTTTTGAAGAGGACCAAAATGACATCACCGCACTAGAGTCAAGTTTCAGTGTGTCCAACTGTGGCTGATCAGACCAGTACAAGCTTGGAACGCTCCACTACAGCCCAGATACAAATAGTACATTTGAATCTTTGGGGTGGATTCTCTAAATTTGCACGACCCGTGTTTTTTTTGAGTTATTTCAATTATGTTTTGCTCATAGAGCCTAGCACCTTTTCTGATGAGGGCATGCCATGTTGGGCAGTCCTGTGCTAGTGTCTCCCATGTCGCACAATCAATTCCACAGTTCTTCAGCGAGACCTTGAAAGTGTCCTTGTATCTCTTGTTCTGACCACCATGTGAGTGCTTGCCCTGTGTGAGTTCTCTGTAAAATAGTCTTTTTGGCAAGTGTACGTTTTGCATTCCAACAATGTGGCCAGCCCATCACAGTTGCACTCTCTGAAGCAGAGTTTGAATGCTTGGCAGTTTAGTTCAAGAAAGGACCTCAGTGTTTGGTATCTTATCCTGCCAGGTGATCTTCAGAATCTTCCTAAGACAATTCAAACAGAAGCCATTCAGTTTCCTGGCAGGTGCTGTTATACTGTCCAGGATTCACAGGCATACAATAATGAAGTCAGATTTCATCAGATAGGGCAACTAAGTGACTCAATCAATAGAGTGCCAGTCTTGGATTCAGGAGGACCTGGGTTCAAATTCAACCTCATATACTTACTAGCTACGTGACTCTGGGCAAGTCACATTACCTTACTTGTCTCAGTTCCCTTATCTGTACAATGAGCTGGAGAAGGAAATGGTAAACCACTTTAGTATCTCTGCCAAGAAAACCCCAAATGGGGTCATGGAGAATCAGATATGGCTGAAAACAACTGAACAACAAAAATAAATTTGATGTATTGGTTGTAGTTTTTGAAATTACAAAGGAAAGCTGGGCTTTCTTATGGCCTCTTATTTCAGAGTATTCCAATGAACTCAACCAGTCCTCCACAATTCCCAGCTCCATGCTTAAGCAGTGAGCATTGATTGTTTCTGTGTCTTCTCACAGGCCCAGAATGACCAGTCTTCTTTGAACCCTTACCCAGAACTGAGTTAGAAATGAGTTGGGAGTGGGGGAAAGGTGATTTTGTTAAAGGGAGTCTTCTGTAATAAGAGAGACAAAGGGGTGAACAACACACAATGGGGGGCACTATTGGCTCTCTATTAACTGGAGATTCAAGTATTGAGTACTCTGCTTGGCATTTAAGGCCCTTCACAAATTGACCTCAACCAACACTCTTAGTTGGCTTATACTCTCCTATCCTTTTACAATCCAGCTCTATGACCTTTCTGCTATTCCACATACATACACTCCCTCCTTATCTCCACCTCTTGGAACCCTTGGTTGCCTTCAAGACTCAATGAAGCACTGCTTCTTACCAGAAGCCTACCCTGATTTCCCTGGCTGCTAGAACCCTTCTTGGATTCTCTATCTGTCTGTCTCTGTCTGTCTGTCTGTCGGTCTGTCTGTCTGTAGGTCTCTCTCTCTCTCTCTCTCCCTTTCTCTGTCTGTCTGTCTCTCTCTTGTTTTTGCTCACATATACACACATTGTCTAGTCTGTTAGATTGTAAGCTCATTGAGGGTAGGGGCTGTTTGATTTTTGATTTTTTTATCCCCAGCACTTAGTACAGTGGCCATCAGATTGTTGCTGTTGTCCAGTCATGTCCGACTCTTCATGACTGTAGCACACCAATACTGTCCATGGGGTTTTCTTGGCAAAGATACTGGAGTGGTTTGCCATTTCCTTTTCCAGTGGATTAAGGCAAACAGAGGTTAAGTGACTTGCCCAGGGTCAAACAGCTTGTGTCTAAGGCTGAATTTGAACTGAGGTCCTCCTGACTCTCTGGTCCAGTGCTCTTTCCACTGTTCTGCTTAGCCATCTCATCTGTTAGAGAGTAAGTACTTACTAATGCTTGTTGATAGAACATTGACAGAGCTTTCATCACTATGCATATAGAAAAAAAATCAATTGGCTGATGAATGTCTGTTGCCTAGACCATACTCTACAGTCAAGTGATGAGCCTTCAGGGAGGCTCCAGCATGTCCCAGACGTTGAGCAGACATTAGATATTTCTAGGTATTCAGGCCTTGAATTCAATAGGAGAAGAGTACTCTGGTTCTCATTTAGGAAGCTGACCAGCATAGATTCCAGAATTCCCAGATGTTCATAGGATCATAGACCTGGAGCAGTAAGGGACCTCACAGGTCATTAAGGGCAGCCTCCTAATTTTACAGATGGAAAAATTGGGGGACAGACCAGTTAAGTGGCTTATCCAAGGTTACATAGCTAGTAAGAATTTGAACTCGAATATTCCTGCCTCCCAGTCCATTGTTCTGTCCATTGCACTGCCTACCTCCTCCCAGCTGCAAAGCTTATCTTTTGAGTCCGAATATTCTCCCTGGGAAGCTCTGTGGAAGTGATGATCAAACCTGAGAATCTCATAAGAACTCAACCCACAAATCCACCTAAGGGCAATGAAGAAAGGAATGGCGGGCTAGAGAGCCAGCCCAGAGTGGCAGCCAAGACAGTGTCAGGGATGTATGTGATAGGAAAAGGAAACATTATGAACAAGTGGTAGAAGTGAGGAAGGACAGGTGAATAGGAGCAACTGGGCTGCTGAGGCTCCTCTGGAGTGGTGGTGGGAGAAGCCACATTAGTGAGATCAAGGATCTATTGAAAGCTCAAAGCATGGCCACTCCACAATCAAACCATCAGCAGACATTTATGAAACACCTACTGTGTGCCAGAAACTTGACAAGGCACTGAGGGTACAAAGGAATGGCCAGAAAGCTGGACATTCTCCTAGGGTCTGGGAGGAAGGAAAGCTGGATTTGAAAACTTCCCTTGGACTCCTGCACTGCCTGTGGGACCTGAAGCAGGGCACTTAAAACTCCCCGGACCTCATTTTCTTCTTCTGTAAATTGAAGGTGCTGGATTAGTCAACCTCTGTCTTCTCTTCCAGCTTTGATCCATGATCCCTTGGCTTGGCCTGATGAAGTGACTTGTCCCATTCACACTTCTTCAATGAGGAGAAAGAAAAATGATGAACTTATCTCTCCTGCAAACTTTGATCCACTGAGTGTAGCCTGGTGGCATGGCCAGTCCACTCCACGACAGCCACCGCAGCCTAGGCATCTAAGGCCTCAGCAGCTCAAGTAGGGGCACTTCACTCACCAGGACATCTCAGCTTTTGCCAACCTCCAGGCAGGAGAATGAGCCTGCCTCTCCTGACCCCTCTTAATTCTAGGGTCTTATCTCTGTTGATTATTTCCAAATTATCCTGTATATAGCTCATCTGCATGTAGCTGTTTGCATATCTTCTTCCTCATTAGATTATGGGCTTCTTGAGAGCAGGTATAATCTTTGACCTTTCATGTGTCCCCACTGTTCAGCACAGTGTCTGACCCATAGTACATAGTTAATACATCATCAACTGATTGGATGTTATCCACCTTATAGAGAAGAACATCTATTTACCTCTCTATCATCAGCTCCAGTATGAGAATCAGTGTGTGTGTGTGTGTGTGTGTGTGTGTGTGTGAATAATGGGATGGACTAGAAATCAGGAGATCAGGCTTATCATCACCCCTTGTGCCTTGCGATGCCTTTGAGAAACTCCAAGCCCCCCAGGGGAGAGTGTCCAAAATGCTTAGAGGTCCTGAGCTGAGGCTGCAGGAGGATTCATTAAAGCAGCTTAGACAATTGAACCTTGAGAAGAGAAGATTGGGGTTTCTGGATAGCTGTCTTGGGTATTTGAAAGTGTTTGTTAATAGGATCTTGAGCAGAAAGGAACCACAGATATGACCTGATCTGACCTATTTCTTCTCATACAGGTGATGAAAATGTGGTTCAAAGTTCCCAAGGTCTTAGTTTAACCTTAAAAAGTGTTAATTCGACCAGTTGTCCAAGGTTATCTTCAGTTCCAACACTCATTGTTTCAAATTTTATAACAACAATAACTAACATTCATATAGTGTGTTGAGGTTTGCAAAGTACTAGCTAAGTCTATAATCTCATTTGAGATTCTTCCAGGTCTAGCTTTCATGGACTCATGTGTGCATGTGTGTATTTATTTAGCTTCTTAAATTTGGCAAAAGCTTTTCCAGGCCTCAAATGTACAGTTTATTCTATCTAGAATCAGACAACGTAAGTTTTTTTTTTTAATCCATTTACTGTGTCTGGGGTGATAGTCAAAACAGTGTATTTTATCTTTAAAGAACAAGCCAGTTTTATATAAAAATATATAGAAGTAGAGTACTGGGCCCAGGGAAGCTCACTGATGAATGTGTTGTGGTAGGCAATTAAGTAGGGGACAGGATAATGCAAGGGAATTCTATTTCTCTCGTTGGGCACAAGATTCAGTGCTGGTCTGCTCCAATCCATCAACAGCTTCTATCCCTGAACCACATTGCACTCTTTCTTCCTCCTGGAAATTTATGAGCAAACATTGGCTGTGTACCATTGCTCTTATTTAATTTCATGGCAAACACAAGCGTATCCACACTCCCTCCTGAGCTCTACCTTGTTGCAAACTACAAATCGGAAAACATATGCTTTCTCCTGGATCGTGCAGTTCTGGGTATGCACGGTTCTGGAGGGAGGGGGGAGGAAGCAGTGAGTCTTTGCACCCCTCCCCCTGGAGTCCAGAGAGCCCAGATGCCTGGTCTTATCCAGGGATGTTACTGTCTCTTGGGGATGCCTAGGGAGTGAGCTGGTCCATTCACTGCTAGGATGTCCTTCACCTGGGGCAATGTGGTGCAGTAGGCAGCATGGTCTGATTTGGAGAGAGAGATTTGGGTTTGGATTTTGATTCCACCATTTGCCATCATTATGACCTCAGGTAGGTGCCTCTATTTTGTGGGCTGCAGTAACCCATTTGTAAAATGAAGGAGTTGGATTTAATCATTTCTAAGGCACATTTCTGGCTCAAAACTCAAGTATACTGTGACACTCTTCACTCTTTACTTCATCCCCCTCTTAATGGGGGCAGTAATAGCTCTGGGGCTTACATAGAAATCAAGGCAAATAAGAAAGCCAAGGAGGAGGAGGAAAGCTTTGGAGGAAGGCAAGGGGGATTGTGTTCAGTCATCTCAGGGTGCTGGAGGATTAAGGGAGCCTGGCAGGCAGAAGAGAGGTTGTAGGCCAGACTAGGGAGATATTAGAGAAATGGATGTCATGGATAATCCTTTCCTCCAAGGAAAGGAAGAAATGGATTTTCCTTCTGTGATTTTGGGCAAAAGCCAGAGGACTGTCTCTTCATCCCCAAGCCCTAACCATCCTCCCCTTGACAAGGAAAAAGGGAGGGTGGGTTAGAATCCTAAATGGCCCAGCCAATAGACATCTACTCTGAGAAACAACAAGAAGGTAGGTTCAGAGATCTCAGGAAGTAAGAAAAAAGGAAGTAATTGGTGCCATGGGCCCCAAGCTTTCCCCATTCAGTGGACATTGACTCTTAGAAAGTGCTGAGGGAAGAGCACATGGGGTGTGCTTGCAGCTGAACTTGTTAGTCTAGGGGGGTTGTCCATTTGGAAGCACATGAGCTCCCCAGGTTGGGGCATATGCCTCCAGATGGGCTCAGGGCTAGCAGGATTCAGGGGGATTGCAAGCGCTTTGCATAGGAGCCTTTTTTGCCACATTTGGAGTATCCTTTTGATTCTGTGGTTATGAGAGCAGGCCACGTGCGGTTTAACAACCAGTCTTTGCTGGGTGGCTCCAAATTGCCACACTCATGTGGCCAGGTTATACTGAAATGCAGCATGAAGAAGGGTGGAAGTTTCCTGGTGAATGGGGGCTGAGCCAAGAGGCTAATTGGTTAAATTCACATGGACTGCATCCATAGCCTGGCAAGATGAACACTGTCCTCCTGTACAGGAGTCTTCAGTTCTCTGCCATTTCCCCTGAGAACCTTCTGGGAATGAATGAAGTATATAACCAAGAGGGGGAGCTTGGGATTGCAACTCCTGGCCCTGATCCTTCAATAGGATCACGCACTTAGCTAGAAGTGCCCACTGGTGGTTAAAAATTGATACCCTCTTTTATTCCTACTACAGGCTCTTTACCCATGCTCCCTCTGGAGGCAGCATGGCCCAGGAGCTGGAGAACGACAGTAATAACTGGGTTTAAGCTCCACTTCTGCTACACAGCAGCGGTATGACCTTGGGTGAGTCACTCGCTTCTCAGTGCCCCAGGCTTCATCTATGAGTATCAGTTACAGAGAAGGCACTGACCTTCATTGATAGATGGTGTTTTCTCACCTGGTGGCAGCCTCGGTGTTCTGGAGCCAGGTCAGATTGGCACTCTATACTTGTTAAATTGTCAGTGTGAGCATTCACAGCTCTGAAATGGTCAAATGCCACGAGTCAGGACAAAGTAACGGAAAATGGTAAGAATGTATATTAAACTTAAGTGTGTAATCCACATTTTTGGGGAGGATGGGGGCAAGCCAGTTATTAACTATTTAGCAGCATACTCTTCCCCGCATGAGAGTTTCCTATACTAATGACATCATAGGTACAATACAGCTCCTATCCCTGTAACACCTCTAGGAATGTGTGTCCTGTGTGGTTCCAAAAGTACTCAGGAATATTCAGCTACAGCTTATCCAAAAATCGTCTGTTGCTGGAGATGCAAACTAGTCTCCCAGTCTCATTGGACTCATTGCTGGCAGGATGAGGGAGGCCCAGACTCTAGAGGATCATACTATATTGTCTGTCAAGTATGCATGACTTAGGGAAATCTCTCGAGAGGTCCTAGAATAAAGGAAGTACTGCAGTCAGGCCGGTAGAATTATAGCACCACTGAATCTAAGGCACTTCAAAATCAGAGAGAGCCCTAGACATCATTGAGCCCAGCTGCTCCTCCCATTTTACTGATGAGAATACTAAGACCCAGAAGAAGGCAGATAACAGTTCATGGTCACAGTGAGGCAGTGGCCCATGTGGTGGCATGAGTGGAGGGATGTTGGGAAAGGTCTGGAATAACCTCCCTAAGCAGTATGATCCAATTCCTGAAATTCTTTTCACTAAGGATTCCTCGTGGTGAAGGCATCAGAGACTTGTAAGAATGTCTAGCTGGCACAAGATGCTACCTGCCATTAATGTCTCTAGATCGATGGCTTTCTCAGTTAGGGGGGAGCCCTGGGGTATAGGACAGGTGTGTTTGGATTGGCCAAAGGGGACAGAAGACCTCTTGGTTTGAGGAGTTTGGTGGGACTAGGAAGGAATGAAGGGGGCAACCAAGAGAGAAAGAATGAGCCAAAAAGCACAGAAGAAAGCAGCTGTTTCCTCTAGTTCCTCAGGCTTGCTGTTGGTGATGTCCAGCTGATCCCCAGAAATCGGATACCTGGGGGACCTTCCTCTCCCAGTGCAGCAGGAAGGGGCTTTTGGCCTTCTCCTCCTCTTCTCTTCCTCAAAGAATTACAGGCATCAGCAGCTGCCCAGCTCACACTAGCAATCTGGTAAGCATTTCTGAAGCGCCTCCTATGTGAAAGGCACTGCACAAGGTGCTGGGGAATGTGAAGATAAGCACAACAGGCCACATCCTCACAGAGTTTACCTTCTACTGTTTGGATGTGTGTGAGAGAGAATGCTACATAGCATGTACACAAATAAATCCAGTTCAAGGGCAATTAAGGCAGGAGAGAGAGCCCTAATGACTGGCTGGTGAGGGTGTCTGAGGTCTTAAGGAGGGCTTGAGCTGAGGTGAACCTTGAAGAAATCCAAGAGACCAAGGGGAGGGCAGTGGGAATTCTGGGACTGGGGGATAGCAATTGAGAACAAGCAGAGGTTGCACTTGGGATGTGGCGTTCCCAGCCCAACAAGCAGCCTGGTTTGGGGAGAACCTAGAAGGGGCAAAGGAAGGTAATAGGAAAGAAGGCTATAAATGGGTCACTGACTTACAGAATCACCAAATCACAGAAGGGGAGAGCTGGAAAGGACCTCCACAAGTCCTATTACGACCTACCCGGCAAGTGATTTCCAGCTTCTGCTTAACTGTCTCCAAAGATGGGGAGCCCACCATCTCCCATCGTAGACCATTCCCTTAGGGACTTACAGAGAGGTTTTTTTTTCCCATTTTTTACTTGATATTAAACCTTGATCATCTCTTTGAAACCAGCACACATTGCTCCTGGTTCTGCCCTTTGAGACCAAAGCAAATAAGTCTAATCCCTTATCCAAATTAGAGCCTTCAAAGTCTTGAAGACATCTCTCATGGGCTCTCTTGGCCTTTCCCATCTAGGCTAAATATTCCCAGCTCCTTCCAATTATTCCTTATTTGATGTGACCTCAAGACACTCTGCCATTTTGATTGCCCTCCTCCAGGCACCCTCCAGTTATTTTATGCTTGTGATTCTCCCTATTGGCCCATTCACATTGTTGTAACCAGTGTATGTGTGCATGGGGGGGTGGTCAGGGAGGGAGACAGAGACAGAGAGAGAAACAGAGACACACACACACACACACACAGATAGACCAAGACAGAGACAGAGAGAGGGAGAGAGAGATGGAGGGAGGGAGAGACAGACAGAGAGAGAGAGGGAGAGACAGACAGACAGACAGAAACAGAGAGAAGGAGAGACAAAGAAAGAAACAGAGACACTGAGACAGAGACATGGAGAAGATAATTATAGTCTTAGAGTTTTGCCTGAGTTGCCTGGGGACACTGAGAAGTTAAATGATTTATCTAGGGTCACACAGGCTATATGTGTCCTAGGCAGGACTTCAACCTAGACTGCCCTGCCTTGGCTCTGATGCCAGCTGTCTATGCATCTATACATTATATTGTGCTACATCTCATATACTATACAATACATAATATACGCTGTCTCTCATATGTAACCCCTATCTCTCTCTCTCTCTCTCTCTCTCTCTCTCTCTCTCTCTCTCTGTTCCAAAAGTCTTAGTGCAGTAGTTTTTAAACTGTTTAAGAGCTGCACTAAGACTTTTGGGACACCATGAGCATGTAGATATGCTTTAAAATCTGAAAAGCACTTTTTGTACAGAATCTCGTCAAAACTGTACCCCAGTCCTGTTGGAGAAGTTACTATAAAGATATGGATCTCCATTTCTCAGATGAAGATAACTCTAGAGAGATCCACAAATTTATAGGATAGAAAAAGTATGAAGGAAGTCAATGGTGAAATTCATGACCTGAGATGGTCACCACCAATGGGCTAAGTATGGATTTCCCTCTCCCTCTCAGGACTACCTTTCCATCATGTCCATGGGCCAGGGCCCTGGGGGACAATATACAAATTAGTTGCCCCTGTCCCCTACTCAAGCTCTGGGAACTGTTGGAATTGTGATGTATGAAATGGCCCCACCCAGGCCTGTAGGATGGGGAGAACTTTGATGTCATGACAGGGGAGGAGGCACAAACACACGGAGAGGGCAGGAAGTTGAGAACAGACACTGTGACGGTAGAGAATGAGCTGCTCCAGGGGAAGTTGAGGAAGGGCTGCTGCCCCTACTGTAGTCTGGGTACCTGAGCCTGGCCTGGGAGTGTGGTATCAGGAGACGATGCGGAGGTGCTCAAACCAACAGAGACTGTCACCTGGGACACAGGGATGGGACAGAGCTGATTCAGGGTGCTGGACCTACTGTACTGTGGAGAACAGAGCTGGTGGTCCTTGTTCTCAGCCTTCCTTCCCTTCCCTTCCTCCCAAGGGAGGCATGGGTAGGTCTTGTTCCCTTCCTTGGTTCAGACAAGGGTTTGTTTGCTTTCTGTGTTTTGCATGTTCTTTCAAAAGAAATAGGTGTTTCTGAAATATCATTCTGTGTGTGTGTGTGTGTGTGTGTGTGTGTGTGTGTACTTGAGCTGATTTACTACTGTCGCAGTGACTACTATGACTCCCACAGCCTTGAAACCAGGTGGGTTACATTGTATCCCTCTTCCATGGTTCTCCAGGATTCTTTAATTTTTTAAAATTTATTTAAGATGGGCAGAGCCAAGATGGTGGAGTAAAAGCAGTGACTTGCTTGAGCTCTCCCCCAAACCCCTCCAAATACCTGTAAAAATGGCTCTAAACAAATTCTAGAACATCAGAACCCACAAAAAGACAGAGTGAAACAAATTTCCAGCCCAAGACAACCTGGAAGGTTGATGGGAAAGGTCTGTAGCACTGGGCTGGGAGAGGAACACGGTTCAGCATGGGCTGCATAGGCAAAGACCAGGCCTCAGTGAACCTGGAGCAGGCTTCAGGGGACTGAATGACTAGCAGCTGTGGTGCTTTCCAGACTTCTCAATCAACAAACACTGAAGACAGCTTAGAAGGTCAGTAGGAAAGGTCTGTTGGACCTGAGTGAGAGAAGAGTGTGGCCCTAGTGCAGCCCTGGGGCAGAGACCACAGCAGCAGCAGCTACTTCTGGAGCTGTCAGCCCACAGACAGTGGGGGGATCAAGCAGCTGATCAGAGAGGGATTGCAGGGATATCTTTGCTGGTGCTGAGGCAGAATTCCCTTGCTTTACTCAGACTTGGATCTTGGTCGCAGTCCTGGGTGGTGGTCCTGGGGCAAAGAGGAATGCTGGCATGGTGGACCTTGTAGTGGTGGTGGAGAGGAAATCCTCCTCACAGTTCCAAGGCAGAAAAGAGTGCCTGTGGTCACTCATAGACCAGAGCACAGGCCAGGAAAGGAGTAAACACCTCACCCCTTATCATACCACCTTGGAAGAACTGAAAATTTACAGGTCCCTAGAAGTACCTCTGAAAACAGCTGCACAAAACTCTACACTGAAGCAGACCCCTACCTTAACCAAGAGTTTAAAAGTCAAGTAATTGGCTGGGAACATGAGCAACCAGTGCAAAAACAAACCAACAAAAAACCTCAGACTATATAATCTTTCTTTGGTGACAAAGAAGATCAAAGCATACAACCAGAAGACAGGGTCAAAGCTCCTACATCCAAAGCCTCCAAGAAAAATAAATCAGTCTCAGGCCATGGAAGAGCTCAAAAAGGATTTTGAGAAGTAAGTAAGAGAAGTAGAGGAAAAACTGGGAAGAGAAATGAGAGTCATGCAAGAAAATCATGAAAAACAAGAGAACAGCTTGCTAAAGGAGACCCAAAAAAATACTGAAGAAAATAACACCTTAAAAATAGCCTAACCCATATGGCAAAAGAGGTTCAAAAAGCCAATGAAAAGAAGAATGCCTTAAAAAGCAGAATTGGCCAAATGGAAAAGGAGGTCCAAAAGCTCGCTGAGAAAAATAATTCCTTAAAAATTAAAATAAAGCAAATGGAAGTTAATGACTGTATGAGAAATTAAGAAATTATAAAACAAAACCAAAAGAATGAAAAAAACATAGAAGACAATGTGAAGTATCTCACTGGAAAAACAACTGGCCTGGAAAATAGATCCAGAAGAGATAACTTAAAAATTACTAGACTACCCGAAAGCCATGATCAAAAAAAGAGCCTGGACATCATCTCTCAAGAAATTATCGAGGAAAACTGCCCTAATATTCTCGAACCAGAAGATAAAATATAAATTAAAAGAATCCACTGATCACTTCCTCAAAGAGATCCCAAAAGGAAAACTCCCAGGAATATTATAGCCAAATTCCAGAGTTCCCAGGTCAAGGAGAAAATATTGCAAACAGCCAGAAAGAAACGATTCAAGTATTATGGAAACACAATCAGGATAACAAAATATTTAGCAGCTTCTACATTAAAGGATCAGAGGGCTTGGAATATGATATTCTGGAGGTCACAGGAACTAAGATTAAAACCAAGAATCACCTACCCAACAAAACTGAGCATAATCAATTGAGGGAGGAAAATTGATATTCAATGACATAGAGGAATTTAATGCATTCTTGAGAAGCCAGAGCTAAATAGAAAAAATGACTTTTAAATATAAGACTCAAGAAAAGTGTGAAAAGATGAGGAAGCTGAATTGCCCAGGATCTCCCATCAAGATTATATCTGAGACAAAATTTGAAACTAGGTCTTTCTGATTACAAGTTCCATATCTCCAACTACTGCTGAACAACTCCACCTGAATCTACCACCAGTACTTGTGTTTCAAATGTACAGAACTGAAGCATCCTCCTTCCCTCAAAAGCTAAGTCTCTCCGTAGTTTCCTATTTCTATTAATGGCAACATCGTTCTTCTAACAACCAGGATCAAGATCTCTGATTTACCTGTGACCTTTTCTACTCCTTCATCCTGCTACCCTCATCAGTTGCCAAAACTTATTGATTCTACCTCTGCAAAATCCCCTATTTTATAATAGTAACAATTGCATAGTATTTTAAGTTTCAAAAACTAGTTTGCTTAAGTATGTATATACATACACATTTAGGTATATATATAGAAACATGTTTATATACATATACATCTATGGCCTGTATATAGTGCATGTCTATGTATGTGTATTGACCCAAATGTCTTGGTGAAATTTTCTTAACAACCCTGTAAAGTAAGTGCTATCATTCCCACTTAACAGATGAGGAAATTGAGACTGAGGGACATTAATCAACTTGCCCAGTATCAGAGGCAGGATTTGAACTAATGTGTCCAAACTCCATACCCATTATTATTATTATTGTTACTTTTTACTATATCACGTTGCCCCATAATTGGAACTTCTGTGGGAGGGCACCACATTGGCATAGTGTCAGGTCAATGCATGTCTACATTTTAACCTCCTTTCTCCACCATGATTTTTGCATTTAAAGGAAGTGAAAAGTCAACATGTAAAAAAAGTAATAGAGCTTAGCCTGCTGGCTTGCCCACATGCTGAATAAATTTTAATTGGGGAGGATAGTAATGATGATGATTATTTGTTAGTAGATTTGGGAGATATATGTATATACATATATATATATATACACACATATACATACACACATACATATGTAAAGAGAGAGAGAAAGAGAGAGAGAGAAAGAGAGTGACAGAGACTGAGAGACAGAAATTCAGAGGGAGGAAAATAGAGAGGGGGAAGGGGGAAGGGAAGGAGATAGAGGTGGGGGGAACAGAGAGTGAGAAAGACATATAAAGAGGCATGGAGGAGGAAAAGAATGGGGAGGAGAAGAAAGAGGGAAAAAGAGTTGAAGGAGCTCTCAGGTATTTTTGGAAAAGCATCTCTAAAATATGGATTCTAACATAATGTTCTCTATAAATAAATTTTTAAAAAAAGAAAAAAAGAATTTGCAACTTAAAACTTTAAATAAATATATAAAAAATTAGGATTTAATTTTTCCCCAATTACATGTAAAAACAATTTTTAACATTTGTTTATAAAACTTTGAGTTCCAAATCCTCTCCCTTCCTCTCTCCCCACCTCTTCATTGAAAAGGCAAACAATTCAATATAAGTTATACATGTAGTCATGCAAAATATTGCATAATAGTCATTTTGTGAAAGAAAACATACAAGAAAAAAAAACTCAAGAAAAATGAAATTTTAAAAAAGTGTACTTTAATACATATTGAGACACCATCAGTTCTTTCTCTGGGGATGGATAGAATTTTTCATCTAAAGTCCTTCAGAGTTGTCTTAGATCATTGTATTGCTGAAAACAACTAAGTCATTCACAGCTAATAATCACACAATATTTTTGCTGTTACTTTGTACATTTCACTTTGCATCAGCTCATGTAAATCTTCCCCTTTTTTTTAGAGTGTCCTGCTCATCATTTCTTATAGCACAATAGTATTCCATCACAATCACATACCATTTTCTTTTAGTCATTCCTCAATTGATGGAAATCCTCTTAATTTCCAGTTCTTTGGCCCCAGAAAATGACTGCTATAAATAATTTTGTACACAGAGGTTCTTTCCCTTTTTGCTTTTTTTTTATTTCTTTTGGGATATAGAACTAGTAGTGGTATTGCTAGGTCAAAGAGCATGAATAGTTTTATTGACCTTTGGGCATAGCTCCAAATTTCTCTATAGAATAGTTGAATCAGTTCACAACTCCACCAACAGTGTATTATTATCTCATTTTTCCCGCATCCCCTCCACCATCCATCATTTGTATTCTCTGTCCTATTAGTCAGTCTAATAGGTATGAAGTAATACCTCAGAATTGTTTTAATTTGCATTTCTCCAATCAATAGTGAGTTAGAGCATTTTTTAAATATGACCATAGATAGCTTTTATTCATCTAAAAATTGTTCATATCTTTTGATCATTTACCAATTGGGAAATGGCTCATTTTTTTTTTTTATAAATTTGACTCAGTTCTCTATAAGTTTGAGAAATGAGTCCTTTATCAGATAAATTTGCTTCAATTTTTTCATAGTTACTGTTGCTAACTATATATCCCTCCATCCTGTTCCCCTGTTTATTCTATTCTTTCTCTCCTTCCACCCTGTTCATCCTCAAAAGTGTTTTTCTTTTGATTACCCCCTCCCCCAATCTGCCCTCCATTCTATGACCACAACCTTTGCTTATTCCCTTCTCCTCCTACTTTCTTATATGGTAAGATAGATTTCTATTGAGTGTGTATGTTATTCCCTCTTTGAGTCAATTCTGTTGAGGGTAAGATTCGCTCACTTGCCCTCACCTCCCACTTCTTCCCCACCACTGTAAAAGCTTTTTCTTGCCTCTTTCATGTGACATAATTTGCCCCATTCTACTTCTCCCTTTCCTTTTCTCCAAATACATTCCTCTCTAACCCACTAATTTTATCTTTTTAGATGTCATCCCTTAACATTAAACTCACACTTGTGCCCTCTGTCTATATATATATTCCTTCTATCTGCCCTAATAATGAGAAAGTTCCTATGTGTTATAAGTGTCATCTTCCCATGTAGGAATGTAAACAATTTAACCTTATTAATTCTGTTATGATCTCCCTTTCCTGTTTACCTCTTTATGCTTCTCTTGAGTCTTGTATTTGAAAGTCAAAATTTCTGTTCAGCTCTGGTCTTTTCATCAAGAATGCTTGAAAGTCCTCTACCTCATTGAATTTCCATTTTTCCCCTGAAAGATTATATTCAGTTTTTCTGGGTCAGTGATTCTTGGTTGTAATACTAGCTCTTTTGCCCTCTGGAATATCATATTCCAAGCCCTCTGATCCTTTAATATAGAAGCTGCTAAATCTTGTGTTATCTTGTCTGTGACTCCACGATACTTGAATTATTTCTTTCTGTCTACTTGCAATATTTTCTTATTGACCTGGGAACAACGAAATTTGGCTATAATATTCCCGGGAATTTTCCTTTTGGGATCTCTTTCAGGAGTTGATCAGTGGATTCTTTTAATTTGTATTTTATCCTCTGGTTCTAGAATATCAGGGCAGTAGGGCAGTTTCCTGGATAATTTCTTGAAAGATGATATCTAGGTGCTTTTTTTTGATCATGGCTTTCAAGTAGTCCAACAATTTAAAAATCATCTCTCGTGGATCTATTTTCCAGGTCAGTTGTTTCTTTTTTCTGTTTTTTTTGTTTTTTTTTTATGAGATATTTCACATTGTCTTCTATTTTTTTAATTCCTTTGGTTTTGTTTTATTGTTTCTTCATTTATCAGAGAGTCATTAGCTTTGATTTATTCAATTCTAATTTTTAAGGAATTATTTTCTTCAGTGAGCTTTTGTACCTCTTCTTCCATTTGGCCAATTCTGCTTTTTAAGGCATTCTTCTCCTCACTGGCTTTTTGCACCTCTAAGGTGTTATTTTCTTCAGTATTTTTTGTGTGTCTCTTTTACCAAGCTGTTGACTCATTTTTCATGGTTTTTTTTTTTTTTTGCATTTCTCTCATTTTTCCCTCTACCTCTCTTACTTGATTTTCAAAATCCTTTTTTAGCTCTTCCATGGCCTGACACCAATTCATATTTTTCTTGGAAGCTTTGGATGTAGGGGCTTTGACTTTGTTATCTTCTTCTGAGAGTGTGTTTTGATCTTTTTTGTCACTATAGTAACTTTATACGGTCAGAATTGTTTCTGTTGTTTGCTATTTTTCCCAGTCTACTACTTGACTTTTAACTCTTTGTTAAAGTAGGGCTCTGCTTCCAGAACGTGAGGCTCACTGTTCCAAGCCTCAGGGGTTTTGCGCAGCTGTTTTTAGAGATACTTCTAGGGACCTGTAAGTTTTCAGTTCTTCCAAGGTAGTACGATCTAAGGAGAGATGTTCACTGCTCTCCTGGACTGTACTCTGGTCTGTGAGCAACCACAAGCCATCTTTCCTGCCCTGGAACTGTGAAAAGGATCCCTCTCCACTGTGGCCATAAGCTCTGCTATGCCAGTGATCCTTCTCGACCTGGGACTGCCACCCAGGACTGTGACTCAGATCTGAGTGTGGGGAAACCAAGAGAGTTCTGCTTCAGTGTTATCAAAAAGACTCTGATAATCTCCTTCTGACTAGTTGTTCAATCTCCTTACTGTCTGTGGGCTGAGAGCTCCAATGCAGCTGCTACCACTGCTTATTCAGTGGTTCCCAAGGCATGTTCCTGGTTTGCTGTGGTCAGGGCTGTGCTGGCACACTGGACTGTGCTCTACTCTTACCTAGGTGTAACAGACCTTTTCTGCTGACTTTTCAAAGTTGTCTTGAGATGAAAATTGTTTTACTCCATCTTTTGTGAGTTCTACTGCTCTAGAATTTTTTTTAGAGTCATTATTTAAAATTATTTGGAGAGGTTTGGGGGAGAGCTCAGGCAAGTTCCTGCCTTTACTCCACTATCTTGGCTCTGCCCATTGTCCAGTATTTTTTTATATTAATTTATTTTTAGTTTTCAACATTCACTTCCATAAGCTTTTGAGTTTCAAATTCTCTCCCCTTCCCTCCCTGCCTCCCTCCCCAAGACAGCATGCAATCTGATATAGGCTGTACATGTACATTCCTATTAAACATATTTTCATATTAGTCATGTTGTAAAGAAGAATTAGAACCAATAGGAGGAACTACAAGAAAGAAGAAACAAAACAAAACAGAAGAAAAAAAAAAAGAGCAAATAGTATGCTTTGATCTGCATTCAAACTCCATAGCTCTTTCTCTGATATGGATAGCATTTTCCTTCATGAGACTTTTGGAGATGTCTTAGATCCCTGATTTGCTGAACAAAGCTAAGTCTATCAAAGCTAGTCATTGCACAATGTGGCTGTTGCTATGAACAATGTTCTCCTGGTTCTGCTCACTTCACTCAGCATCAGACCATACAAGTCTTTCCAGGTTTTTCTGAAGTCGACCTGCTCATCATTTCTTATAGCACAATAGTGTTCCATTACATTCATATACCATGACTTGTTCAGCCATTCCCCAATTGATGGGCATCCCCTCAATTTCCAATTCTTTGCCACCACAAAAAGAGCTGATATAAATATTCTTGTACATGTGGGTCCTTTTTCCAATTTGTATTATCTCTTTGGGATACAGCCCTAGAAGCATTATTGCTGGGTCAAAGGGTATGCACATTTTTACAGCCCTTTGGTAATAGTTTCAAATTGCTCTCCAAAATGGTTGGATGAGTTCACAACTTCACCAACAATGCATTAATGCTCCAACATTTATCATTTCCCTTTTTTGTCATGTTAGCCAGTCTGATAGGTGTGATGTGGTCCCTCAGAGTTGTTTTGATTTGCATTTCTCTAATCAGTAGTGTTTTAGAACATTTTTACACGGCTATAGATAACTTTAATTTCTTCATCTGAAAATTGTCTGTTCATATTCTTTGACCATGTTATCCAGTATTCTTTTTTTTGTTTTTTGGGGTTTTTTTTTTTTAGGCAATTGGGGTTAAGTGACTTGCCCAGGGTCACACAACTAGTAAGTGTCAAGTATTTGGTCTGAGGCCAGATTTGAACTCAGGTCCTCCTAACTTCAGGGCTGGTACTCTATCCACTGTGCCACCTAGCTGCCCCTTATCCAGTATTCTTAATGGGGTTTGGTGTGTCCAGGCAATCTGTCATTGGATTCAGCTCTCACCAATGATATTCCCCCAATTTTAGAAAGTCTTCTGCATCCAGGTTCCATTTAACCAGTTAGATTGACTTTTAGAAAGAAATGTTTCCTTCAAAGGAATAGCAAAGATAAACATACAACCGTTCCCCCAATACTTGGGGACATAATCCCTCTCTCACCTCATATGTTGGGGAAGGCATTAGGTTCACAGCTTAGTTCAGTTCCTACATAGCATAATCCCAAGTTCTACATCTAAAGCCCCACTTGGGCTTGAGTCCCCCCTCCCCAAAACCTGACTCCTCAGGTCTTCCCTGCTAGACTGCCTAGCTATGGTATCTGGTCTGAAATCCTGGTTCTAAGTTTACCAGGGTTTGAGCTCCTGGGTCCAGTGGGGATTCTACTATTTCTGCCCAGAACTAAAAAAAAGATGGACAAAAGAAGAACAGAACCGTGGGCTGATGCTCAGGGCCATGGGGCCAAAAGAGGAGAAGAGGGAGGTCGCCCTTCTCTCCTCACCACCACACTTGGTGCCTGGACCTTCTCTCTGGCTGCTGTGGCAAAGAGTGAGGATATCCCAACTCAGTAGTTTTTAAAGACACAACCTGTTCTAGCTATATAAGCAATGGAACGAGGCTGTTCCCATCCATATGTACAGGAACACAGAAAGTCTTGTCCCAGAAGCAGGGCATCTCCAAGTTAAATGACATGGGCATTCTCAAAGCCCTCATTATACTACAATTAGACAAAGCTATGATTCTTCAAGGACGCACAAATGTGCACAGGCACAGGGTGCTTCTCTTTTTAATTAATGAGATTACAACCTGGTGCCTAAAGATGAACCAAAACTATTTTATTGATGTATATTGATCGATATATATGAATCTATCTGTCTATCTATCTATCTATGTATCTATGTATCTATCTATCTATCTTTCTTTCTTTCTTTCTTTCTTTCTTTCTTCCTTCCTTCCTTCCTTCCTTCCTT
>NW_020943962.1:917607-978070 GCF_900497805.2 Vombatus ursinus
CTTTCTTTCTTTCTTTCTTTCTTTCTTTCTTTCTTTCTTTCTTTCTTTCTTCATACTATCTGTTTCATTAGAATCTAAGGCCTCCTCACATTTAGGGACTATTTCACTATAATAACTCTCTAGTAACAGGGAAAAGATTACATTAATTTGAAACATCCTGGACTCCCTCGCATACAAATGAGTCAACAATGTTCTGGTGGAGCAGAACTGGGAAAAAGACCCTCTGAAGTGACAAGCTTTCTTCTCTTGTTTCCCCCCAACAGGTTAAAGAGCTTACCCTCTCTTACTTGGAGGGAGTTGGGGGAAAGTAGTGAGGGCAGTGACTAAGGGACAGTCATGTCAAAAGGGATCCTTGGTGCAAAGAGCTCGGAAAGAGTCACTTCACCTCCATGAAGATGGATACCAGAGAGGAGGATGTTTCTTACCAGCAAAGCACTCCTTTCCAATTACTATTAGATGTGTGTTCTGTTTAGAAATACATATCTATGTATATATACACATGTGTGTATAAATACATACATGTCTGTCCATCAAACCTATTTATCAAGCCTATCTATCTATCTATCTATCTATCTATCTATCTATCTATCTATCTATCTATCTACCTACCTATCTATCTATCTACATGCTGTCTCCTCCTTTGGAATCTAAGTCCTCTGAAGGTCAGGGAATGTTTTACTTTTGTCTCTGTATGCTCATAACCTGCCACAGATGCTGATATATAGCTAGTGCTTAATAATTGCTTGTTGTTTTATTGAATAATTTTCAGGAAACACTCCTGATACAGGAATAAGCCTGATACAGAGGTATGATAAAATAGTGATGGAGAAGTTTAATTGTCCTGACATCCCCTGGATCCCTCTTTCTGCTAAAGCAGACTAGCTAATAATTTCTTGACTTTCATTATTGGCAATTTTGCCCTTCAAAAGGTGGAGGAACCAAAAAAAGGGCATAGGGGTGGGGAGGATCTACTCCTAACATAATTCTCACTAACAGTCAACAACTAGTGGTTGGAGTGGAAAGGATGAGAATCATGGGAGAAAATGGCCACTTCATATTAGTGTCTATCACAGAGAAGAGGACAAAAGCCAGACAATCTCACATGCCTCCTGGATTTGAGGAGAACATATTTTAAAGAGCTCAAAATGAAGGTAGGTAGGATTCCATGAACTAAAATTGTCCAGCTGGAACTAGGCCTTGAAGGATGAGAAACTCACAAATGGAATTTGTATATATAAAAAAGAAAAAATGTCAATGATAACAAAGGAAAAAAGTTGTTTAAAACAAACAACATGAATACTCGGGGCACTCACACATTCATCTGGCCTTTAAAGAGTCCAGCTTGAAGCGAGGGAAGGTGATGATAGAAGAACATGGCATGTTCTTCTGAGAAATGTATCAGGAACTGCTAGAGTTCAGCATGAATCGTGACTGTCAAGGAAAGCTACCAAAAAGCTCTTTAACTTTAGTGAATATTTGTGGAAGAGGAAGATTACAAACTGTGGAGGATGGGTGCCCAGGGGAGATGGGAGCATGGAAACTGAGAACAGGTAGAAGTCAGAGGGAATCCATGGTTTTTTTCCCCTTTGTTTTCTCTGCCAAAGGAAAATAACCTTTGGCTTGGAAAGGGCAGAGCAAAACTAGGCAATAAGGACTTAATACTAAAAGTTCTTTCAAAGTTGCTCTTGATGAGTTTGAGACCCTTGGTCCAAAGGAACCGTGATCTAGCTATCTGAAACAAAGCAAAGCAAAAGCCCTGACCAATGGGTTAGCCAAGCTATTCTTTTTTTTTTTCTTTTGGCGAGGCAATCAGGGTTAAGTGACTTGGCCAGGGTCACACAGCTAGTAAGTGTTCAGTGTCTGAGACCTGATTTGAACTCAGGTCCTCCTGACTGCAGGCCCAGTACTCTATCCACTGCACCACCTAGCTGCCCCTATTCTTTTTTCATTTATGAAAGATAACGGAGGAGGGAGAAAGGCTGCAGGGTTAGAGGAGGACAAATCTCTCCTTTTAATGAAGAGAATGGAGTCTACACACTATGCGCTGCGGTGCTTAACTCCTTGATTCCAAGTAAAATTTGAAAACACTTTCTTTAAAGGGCAGGTTAATGGATTTTGCTCTGTTGGGTCTCTCGCCAAACTTCCTGGAAGCATGTTTATCCTCCCAGTGCTTCTTGCTGTTTTATGAGGTGACACTGTTCATTACTCTCCACCATCCTTCTCGGTAAGATTTTGCAAATGAGTTAATATTAAAAACCGGTGCTGTACTCAGCTGCCATAGCTGTGCTTGGCAAGCAAGTAGATCAACTCTTTGCTGACTTAGGTGGTCTGAAGCTCTTCTGGTCTCCTCATTAGAACAATTTATTTACAGCAGTTAAACTTCTGTTTGGAATTGTTATAATTGTGGTCCTTAGCTTTTTTCTCCATCCATTTCCCATTTTTAATTGCTAGTGACTTATTTAAATAGGTCAAGATGGACTTATTTTAATCACGCAACTTAATTTTTCTCAACCTTATTCTTCCAAGTTTTTTCAAAAATTGATTTTGATATTAGCTCTAAAAAATCTTAGTCTAAGACTACAAAAAAACAGTTGAATTATCAACATCAACCATGAGTCAATTTCAGGTTACTAAAATATAATGAATTACAAGTTTGCATTTGTTTTTGACATCTAAAGCAACATCTTCAACATTCTTAAAGAATGTACTCATTATATAGATATAGATATACATAGGTGCATGTGTGTGTGTGTATGTGTGTGTGTGTGAGAGATAGAGAGAAAGAGAGAGAGAGAGAGAGAGAGAGAGAGAGAGAGAGAGAGAGAGAGAAAGAGAGAGAGGGAGAGAGAGAGAGAGAGAGAGAGAGAGAGAGAGAGAGAGAGAGAGAGAGAGAGAGGTGAGGCTTATGTGTGGTCCATAAGTCTTGGGTCTTTCTCATTCCTTAGCCCTATTTTTCCAATATACTGCTGTGTAATCATCAGCAAAAACCATCATGTCATCAATCTTACCAATGATCATAATGCACTCTAGGATTCAGTGACACCAGATCTTGCTTTTCCTTACATACACCACTCCATCTCCAACTTGGTTCCTTTGCACTGGCCATCCATCCCCCAAGCCTGGAATGCTCTCCCTCCTCACCTCTGCCTCTTTGCTTCCCTGGCTTCCTTCATGACTTAGTTCAAGTCTCACTTTCTGTAACAAGCCTTTTTCTGCTTCTCACCACGTTTTTTGAGTCTTCCCTCTTAGATGACATTCTATCTACCCTGGATAGGTTTTATATGTTACACAGTTATTTGCATGTTATCTCCCCAGTAGAATGTGAGCTCCTTGAGGACAGGGACAGAGTTTGGGTTGGTTGTAAATGTTTTTTTTTCTTTTATTTGTGTCTCCAGTCTTTATTGCAGTGCTCTGTACAGTGTTGAATAAATGCTTATTAAATGCAGAATAGATGATTAATTAATGTTTGCTGCTGCTGATACATATTGACTTAATTTCCATGGTTCAATCAAATTCTTCATAGTATGGAGCCTCTACTTCTTCATCCTCTATAACAGATGCTGTGTGTAAGTTGCAATTATTTTGATCACATGTAATTAGTTAGATATAGTTACTGGTTTCCATTCATCTCTCTCTCTCTCTCTCTCTCTCTCTCCCTCTCCCTCTCCTTCTGGCTTACTGCTCCAATGATTGGATTCTGGTCCACTTTGCTATTTTACACAAGACTCACAGGATGTGATTAAATCTCCTTAACTAGTCCCAAACCATTCCCTGTAAAGTATCACTTCACTTCATCTAATGGCCTTCACTCCTTTCAAATCAATTAATCAGATTGTTCGATCTTTGTTCAATGTCTTGGATTGATCGATGAATTGACTGGCCCTCACCCTTATACATGTTTCATTATTCATTACTAGCATTACCTGTTGGTTCATGTATATTCCAAGTGGCTGTTATTTGGCTGCTTTTAGTGTGACCTCCACTCAAACTCTGTCCTGGTTATCCAGTGAAATTTCAACTTGATGTCTCCCTTCAGCTTCTAGTCCCAGAACACTGAATCTGAACATTAGAAGGGGCTCCAGTGGCCATCAAGTCCAACTCATGGTGGCATGTAATGGAAGGCCCCTGGTCCTTGATTTGGAGCATACAGAGACATCCTCTAATTGGTTTTGATCCACTAACCATGTCATGAAGAGATGGATTTCTGGTTAGCTATGGTGTAATTAGGGCACTATTTGCGATGGTTAACAGTACGGAGGAGACGCTGGAATGGAGGCTCAAGCTGACAGCATTAAGAAAGAATCCCTTCATCCCTTAAGAGGTACCCTAGAGTCCTGAGTGGGGAGATGTAGCCAGTTCAGCTCTGGGCACATGCTTAGTGTGTATGTGGATTGAGAGAGTAAGGCCAGATCCTCATTACATAGATGTATGAAAATACACATGTATATGTGGGCTGAATGATGTATGTGTGTATGTGTTTGCATGTATAGGATTATATAATCATGTAGATTTAGAACTGGTGAGATGGCTGGACCCAAGGAGTAGTTATTAATGCTCCTGTGTCAACACGGAAGGGATCCTTGGATGGAAGGTCCCTGGGTTCTTAATCCAATGTATAAATCTTTTTTTTTATTTTTAAGGGCCTAAATAAAGCAAAGAGAGAATGCATCCCTAATCTGCAGATGATTTCCTGAGATACAGAACTAACCAACTAGATGACAGACTGAGTATTACAAAAGAGAGTGACAGGCTAGAACATTAGGTCACATCTAAGAAACTGAAATTTAACAGGGATAAATTAGTCTTACACTTGAGAGCGGCAAAAATACTCAACTTCTGAGGTACAAGTGGAAATTATCACTAGGCAATAGTTTACCTGTGATGTTTAGTGAATTCTAAACCCAATGTGAATAAACAATATTGGTAAGAAAAAAAAAAAAGGATGGATTCTAGTCTTAGGCTTCTTCAAGAGAGGCCGTAGTGTGTATGTCTGTAGTGTTGCATTCAGTTCTGGGTGCTACATTTTCAAAAGACAGAAGACATGGTTTCCACAAATACACCAATCAGTCTATCACCCAATGTGCAGATTGCTCCCAGTAATACAGAATTCACTCCTGCCCAGCCTGTGTGAGCCTTCTCCATGTGTTCTCATGGACCTCCCACTGGAAATCTACCCAAAGTTGCAGAGGTCCTCCTCCCTTCTCCCTTGCTCCTCACATGGCTCTGGCTGTCCCGCTGTCATCTCTGACCCCAGTCATCTTTTCTTCCTACAGCACACATCCTTGTTGACATTTTTCTTTTCTGTTTTTCCTTTGAAAGTCCTCATTCATTATATGGGGCCACAGTGAATGCGTCCATCGTCCCCTTTAGTTCTCTGAAGACTGTTGTGTCCGTGTTTGTGCCATGAAGCAACACTGGCTTTAACTCAATGTTAAAAAGCTGGCGCTTTTGCCCAAGGTCAGCCTGGTATTATTTACAGGAGTTTAATTCCAAGGAGTCCACTTTCCTGGGGGGGGGTGTGAGTAGAACACAGCATCCACCTCAGGGACCGACTTTGGGGCTTAGCCACACATGTAGGTGGAAAGCCATGACACTCGCCCACCCCTGGGGCAATAAGCAATCAGTGAATCCTCGTGTGGAGTGATGCAGGGCACAGTGGTCATGGGTTGTGTCCTGTTACTTATATCCAGCAGACACTCATCCTGCTCTGCCTCTGTGTTCTGTTTTGTACATAATTAATTAGAGATGGTGTCCTTGGCTTCCTCAGTCATTATCTTTCCATATAGACATATTCAGTTCATTCCTAGACTAACCTATTGATTTAAAGATGTTCCAATGGAGAACAAAGAGGAAGAAAAGGCACACACTCACACCCACACCCACACACACCTTTCACACCCACACTAACCCCACATTCACATGTCCATTCACTCACATTCATATACAGATACACACACATACGGACAGTTCCCTGCCCTTCATTGTCCTACAGATTATTGTACCTCTGGACACAAGTCTCACATGGAGTTAACAGAAGGTGTATGGTACAGGATAGAGCACCTTGGATCCTAATCTTGAGGACCAGAAGGTTTAAGGCTGCTCTCATGACACTTATTCCTCTAGTGAGACTACACTCAATGTGGGCAATAAATGAGGGGCCAGCTCCTTAATAGATACCTTGAAAGAAAAGTACAACACAGCTGCATCAGACAGCCATAGCCTGGAGGCGAGCTGTGTGAGTAATGTCAGCATGGTGTCATAGACGGGGCTGCCTTTGAAGTCAGGAGGACTTGGGTTCAAAAAGAACTGTGACCCTTAGACACTGTGTGACCATGGGCACATCACTTGAATGTCTTGTGCCTCAGTTTTTTCATCTATAAAATGAGGGCGTGATACTTGATGGACTCTAGGTCTCTTCCAATTCTAAGGCTCTGATCCCACCATGGGGTTCAAGTTCTTATAGATCAGAGCTGAGTCTCCCTCCAATGGCAGAGCCCCCATTAGGCAGATAGATGATCGATCCTTTGCCCAAACCTTGCGATAACCTGAGCTCAGAGCAAAAAGACAAAGACCAACTGGAGAGTATCCAGAAGAGGAGGGCAGCGAGGAGGGGGTCCATCCTCCTCAGCAGCTCTGGGTGACGGCTTAGTTGTGGTTCAACGTCCGGTGCGATCAACCTCTCAGAGTCTGAGGGGGCAGGAAAATCGGACTTTTGTTAAAAAGACATTCCCGTGGCCTCAGGTGGAAACAACTCCAACGTGAATAAACACTGCTAGCAAGGAGGTTAAAGGCAATGAGCAAAGAAGTTTCCTGGGGCCTGGAGAGCTCCCTAGGAGAATCACAGAGCTGGCTAGTGATGAAGAAACGCTGCCCCAGAGAGCTTGCAGCTGGATCCCAGGTCAATCCATCGGGGGCAAAATTAATGCAAGTCACTCAGGCTGCTTTGTTCTCAACACTTGGCTTGTATCGTGGGAATGTGTGTATATGTGTGTGTGTGTGTGGGTGTGAGTATGTGAGTGTGTTCGTGAGTGTGAGTATATGAGAGTGTGTGTGGGTGAGTATGAATGTGAGTGTATGTGAGAATGTGTGTGTGCATGTGTGTGTGCACACGTGCATGCACATGCACAGATAAGTCAAGCCTCCCCATTTCCACCAATGGCAGGGCTCACAACACCACCCCCATTTTTCAGCACCTGAAGGCTGAATATGGTCTTGTTCCATACATCAGCAATGTCACCTTAAGTCAGATCCGGGCCATCAGGGTGACTGCGGTATTGCCAGAGCTAGAGCTCAGTGGGTATTGGTGGGGGCTGAGAAACAGTTATTAATTCAGGAGCTGAAGGTTGTGACATGTGCCATCGAAAAGATAATTTCCCTTAGATTTAATCATCACCGTTAATTCTTGGATTTGATTTTAATTTCAGACCTCGGTGTCATGAAGTATTAATTATCTCCATTACTGAAGGAGAATATTCCTGCAAACACGCACAGGTTTGATTGGCAGGAATTCTTATTAATTTACAAGGATGAACTCGATTAGCAAAGCTCGTTCTCAGCACCGTCTCCCCTCGATCCCTGGCCTTAGCATTGTCTTGGCAATGTTTCCCTTGTTGCATCTGGGGGGCCATGGGGGCCCATTGAGACAGAATGAAGACTGACAAAAGTTTCACTGTCAGATTGCTGGGATGTTGTTTTTGAAAGAGAAGGAACACCTCTGGGGCTCATTAAGGTTTTACGGGAAAGGAAGGAGAAATTTTCCTCTTTACTCTCAGTATCTCTCTCTCTTCTTTCTCTCTCTCTCTCCTCCCCTTCCCCTTCCCTCTGTCTCTGACTCTGTGTTTCTCTCTGTCTCTATCTGTCTCTCTCTCTCTGTCTGTGTGTGTGTCTCTGACTCTGTCTGATTCTTCTACCCAACCACACTTATGCCAGAGCTAATTCTTGGGCTAGAAATGGTGTTGCTTACTGTTAGGAGCTCAAGGCATTTCCATGACACAGCTCTGAGTCACAGGGATCTCAGGTACCCAGATTCTCTTTGACATGGAGAAGAGTGCCTAGTTTCCTGACAGGGCCCCCAGCAGAAAGCATGGCAAACCAGAGGTCAGTCAGTATGAGTTGATGCTGTCCTTTACAAGGGCCTTAGCCTTACAGAAACCAGACTTGACTCCTCCAGGCCCCCAGAGTACATGGTACTGTCCCCCAACAGGCAGGCAAGTTCTTCATATTGAAGAACTTGTGTTGACTTAATAACAGACATTGGAGACTGGCCCTCAGCAGAGGTGTGCAGGCTTCCTTGAGCTGCCTCTCCTCACTATAGAAGCACAGCTTTGCCAAATGCCTTGGCAGGATGGGATGCTCTGGGTGCACATGGGTAGAAACAGCTATGCCCAGACCCAAAGGCCAACAGCAGGCCCCTTTGGTAATTAAGTCCTCCTTTCGGGGTCAGCAGGATACATTATGCTTGAACTGAGCCAAACAGCCACCTAACTTAGCCATCCAGCATGGATGAAAAGCTCCCTCTGTGCTGGGCATAGGGCTAAACTTAGCCATGCAGGGACCACCTCTTTTGGAACAGCAAACCTGCTCATTGGCAGATGGAGGTGCCAGTCATCTCTAAGGGGTCCAGCATCTCTGTGGTCAAAATACTTGCTTTTGACATCGGTTTCAGTGCAAACCATGGCCCTGCACCGCTGGTGAACCAAAGTGAGTCCATGTGGACTTTGCCTGGAGCAGAGGATGGGCCTAGAGCTGCTTCAAGGCCTTGACAAGGATTTAGTCGATAACATTTTTTCTATGAACCCTTAGCCTCCCCAAGCCCCCCAGTAATGTTGTGCTTAGATTCCTGGAGGCATCAGCCATCTGGAACACAACTGCACAAAGCCAAAACATCTCTAGTTAGCAAGGAAATGACTTTCATGAAACTCACACACTTTTCTCAGTGGGGATGATGTGGAACTACCCTGAATCACTCAAGTCAGAATAAATTAAAATTAAAATTAAAATTAAAATTATGCCTTGAACAAATGTGAAATCATGTTCACTAGACTCTTGCCCAATGAAGCAGAGAAAAAAGACTTCAATTTTAGGGAGATTTGACCCCAAACTGCAGAACCATGGTGCATTCCAATGTTTGATATGTGATCCTCTGTGCTATGACCCACTGCTTGCTATGGGGCTAGTTCCCATCTGATTTCATAGGGAAGGGGACATGTAACCTCAAAATTAGGGGGAGAAGGATCTAGCATTAGAGACCATTCGCTTTCTACCCTGCTCCAGCCCTTGGGGATCCTTTGAAGGCAGCCAGAGAGCGGGGCATCTTATCTCTCCCTCATAAATAGGGAAAGCCAGTTCCAAAGTGAGAACAGAAGGTCCTCTCATTCTTGTTTCAGCGAGCAGGGCTGAGTACCTTTTGGCTATGGGTCCAAAGGGGATTTTTCTGGGATGAAGGCTCAGACAGATGAATGCCATCTCTTTACCCTCAGGAGTAGTGCCTACCTCTTGGTGGAGGTCTATGAGTCAAGAGGTCCTTATGTTTGTTCTTCATTTTGAAGAGGACCAGTGACATCATGGAGTGATGTCTTGACTTGAGTGAGCACTGGATTTATGAAAGGCAGAGTTACACAAAGTCTTCAGCCTTATTTGCTCTTCCAGAGTCAGTGGCAAGACAAAAGTCAGGATGACTGGTGATGGCTTAGGATCCAGTGTCTGACATTGGCTCTTCGATGTCTGACCAGGCTCTAAGCAATCCACAGTATCTGCTTTCAGCTGCCTTCATGACTATTGGAACAAATTTTTCTCAACTGCCCATTCGACCGAGGAATCTTCACCTGCTTGGGGTAGACATTCACCTACCTCACAAACCTCAGGGTTTGAGGCCTGTTGGTTATCCCCAACTTGGTTTAGCCCATCTGCCCAGACAATTTTACTGGGGTGTGGCTGCTGTGCATGCTACAGCTTCTTGGAGCCACAGATGAGAGCTGGGTGAAGGGAGATACCAAAGGTACATGGACAGCCCTGAAAAGGACATATTAAGCTTTCACACCAGAGGTGCTAATCCTCCCAGAACACTCCATCTGGAACCCAGAACAAGGAAGCAATGAGCTCACAGGCTCTGGTTTGTTCTCCCATGAGAGAGGGAGCTGCAGCTGGCTGACTCCTCAGGAGGACTCCCTTAGGCTGATGGATAATGTCACCTTGCTCTGAACTCCTTCAGTACTTTCTCATCTGGCACTTAACCATGTTCTAAATATTAAAGACACTTCATTCATCTTGGTCCCATCAAAAAGATTCTTGGGGAAGGGGCCATGTTTCAGTCCTTCTTGTGTCCCCCACAAAGCTAGAATAGGACTTGAGAGGCAGCAGCCCTTCCATAATTAAAACAACCCCAGCAACAAGACCCCAAAATTTCCAACCTGTGTTTTTGTCTTCTCCCTTTCCTAGACAGTGGACTACAAGGTGTGACCTGGGGCCACCTCCTGGCTCTGCCACTTACCACCTGATCATTTGTGACTAGGGTAAGTTACATCTCTGGATCTCATTAACCGAACTGTAATAAGAGGGCTTTGGATGACATGGTTATTGATGGCCCTTCAGCTTGAAAACTGACTGTGGCTATGACAAAATTTCCTTCAGTTTTAATTCTCTGATCCCCTTGGAACCCTGGCTTCCACTACTATAAAACAGGGATGATAACCACAGAGCCTTCAGGACATGTCGGGATCTGCTAATAGCTATTTGAATGGATACACCCAAAGATCTTTTCAACAAGCATTGATCAGTCTCAGAATTACAAGGTGTTGCTGGGGGAGGGGGAAATGAGACTATCTTGTTACCGTTACTTCCACCATCTGGCTACTCCTGGCGTGATTTCCACTCAGACTGGTTGGCAGCCACTGGATGACTTCACCAGCCAGTCACTGAATCACAGAATGTGACAGTTAGAAAGAATGTGGTCAGCCAATCAGTACAAACTATGCCCAAAAGGTGTCCCCGCCAAGCCAGATTCAAGAAGCAAACACCTGGCTTCTGACTGAAGGCCTTCAATGAGTGGGAAACCACCAGCACTGGAAGAAGTGCATTCACTCTAGAACAGGTCTCTACTGTCTCTTTGTGCCCTTCTCCCATTGCTCTTGACTGGTCCCTCTGGAGCCAGCCAAGAGATTACTAGACCTTCCTCTGCAAACCTTCAGCTACTCTACTGGAAGATAATTATGTCTCTCCCCCTCTGCCAAGTCTTTAGAAAAATCATCTTTCTTAACTTTTCAATTGAAAAGCTTTCATTCCTCTCCCTCCCATCTGATCCTCATTTAAAAACACAAACACAAACACAACCCTATTAGGAAGTGGATTGAGATGATAGTTAAGGCAGGTTATCACTGTCCATCAGGGATTGGCCTGAGGTTCAGAGTTGCCATCAAATTGCTGGCTGTGGCTGGAAGAAGTGGGATATGGGGGGTTAGGCAAGTGACCTAGGTGACCAGAGCACCTGGAGCCCAGTGGCGTGGCTACTGAGGTGGGCAAGTGCAGGGGAGGGTCAGTCCTGGGGAAGCTGTGTTGTTGTTACCGGCTTTTATTTGAAGTCAAATGTAAAATGTTTCTTTTATTCCCATTGATTTTCAGCTTATCTGATTCAACCCTGCACTCCAGCTGTCAAGCTCTCCAGACTCTTATCTGTCAACTGTCCCTCCCAGTTTTATTTCCTCTGAAAATTTCATGAAATCCATGCCTTCATTTAAGTCCCAGATTATTCTGTCCCTTATCCCAACAAGCCCTATCACTTGAGAATTTGGATTAGGTGCTAGAGATACAAAGGAAGAAACAAACAAATTGTGCTTGTCCCCATGGAGCTTATATTCTGGGGGCAGCTGAAGCAATGTATGAGTAAAAGGTCAGGAGAAGATAACAGGAGAATGCCCTAGACTGAGAGCATCAGCAAAGACTATCCATGGGAGTGGGTCCCCGTGAGGATGAAGCTCACCCGAGGCAAGGAGCGCAGCCTGAGCACATACATGGCGGTGTGAGATGGAAGGCCAAATGCAAGGACATCCAACAGGCCAGTTTTGCTGGAGTCTGGTGCATGAAAGAAAGTGATGGGTAACAAGTCTGAAAAGGCAAGGTTGGAGGGGCTTTCAACAATGCTCTAAAGAGGTTGTATTTCGTTCTGGAAGTGATAGGGAACTCTTGAAACTCCTCAATCAGAGGAATGTAATGCTCAGACTTATTCTTTTTTTTTAATTTTTGGTGATGTAATCGGGGTTAAGTGACTTACCCAAAGTCACACAGCTAGTGAGTGTTAATGTGTCTGAGTCTGGATTTGAACTCAGGTCCTCCTGACTCCAGGGCCTGTGCTCTATCCACTGCGCTACCAACTGCTCCTAGACTTATTCTTGAAGAATTTTACTTTGGAAGCTGTGTGGAAGAGAGAAGCAGAAAGGAGAGGCCAAAGCCACAGTCTTTCTGAGTCTTGTGATCATCATTGCCATTTCTTTATACCCACAATCAGTCCCTTAATAATACTTTGTAAACTTGAGTCAGGAATTAAAGACAAGCTCACTGGTCCTTAGCTTGTAGACTCTGTTCTTGTCCATTTTTTTTTTTTTTGCAAATGAGGGAAGTAAAGAAGGAAGGGAGGAAGGAGGGAAGGCAGGATTTATTAAACACCTACTACATGCCAGGCACTGTGCTAGGCACTTTATAAAGGTTATTTGTTCTTCATTTGAAGAGGACCAATGATGTCATGGGTTGATGTCTTGACTTGCTCATGAATTGAATTTAAGTGTTGCACAGAGTTGCACAAAGTCGTCAGCTTCACTCTCTCTTCCAGAGGCATTGACAGCCAGTGGCAGGGTGAAAGTCAATATGACTGGCAATGGCCCAGGATTCAGTGGATGACCTTGGCATCTTCCATGTCTGACCAAGCTCTAAGTGATCTACAGTACCTGTTTCAGTCTCCTTCATGGCCACTGGAACAAATTCTTCTCATCTACCCATTCTCCTGAAGAAAGTCTTTACATACTTGGGGTAGTCATCCCCCTAACTCACTGAAAGGTTTGAGGTCTGTTGGTTACCCTCAATCTGGTTTAGCCTATCTGCTGAGAAGGTCTGTGGGACAACTCCTATCTGTTTATTCAGTTGGACTTTGCATTTCCTCTGTGCTAGGCTTTTTGGAGGAATCATTCCAGAGTAGGAATAGCTCCTATTTCTGGGATCCTCTAAGAAGTGTAAATTAGTAATGGAGAAGGGACTGAGCCCTTCAATTACTTATGGTCATGTTGGAGAATTAAGATACAGAAATCAAACAGCCCACCAAGGCATTCGATGGTAATGGTTGGGAAAGTGGGACATAAACTGAGTCCAAATTTGCCTCAGACATTTACAGGATGCATAACTGAGCAAATCACTTAACTGACTACCTCAGTTTCTTTATCTGTCAAATGAAGATGTTTAATTATAGCACCTACCTCCCAGGGCTCTTATGAAAATCAAACGTTATAATACTTGTAAAATAATGTGCTGCCCTTAAAGTACTATACAAGGAGTGCTGCTGTTATTACTATCATCATCATTATCATCATCATCATCATCATTGTGGTTGTCATTGCCATCCTCCTCCTCCTCCACCTCAGACAGAATAGCTCAGAAGAGAGTCCTGGAAGCTTGACACGAGAGACGGCACCACAGAGGAAGCACTTCTATAGCTAGACTTGGGAGGTGGGTTAACAGAGGCAGGGAGGAAATGTGTGTTCTGTGAGGAAGTTTCAGTCTGAGTCAATGACTTCAGGTGGAAATTGGCCTGGCTTATGGGGAAGATGGTGAGGAAGCTCCCCTCCCTGACTGGAGGAGTCCATTGAGAATTCCGAGTAGCAAAGCAAGAGGGTCGAAGAGGAAGAGAAGCAATTGAATGGGAAGGGCCTTGAATATTAGCCCAAGAAGCTTGGACTTTGTCCTGTGGGCAGAATGTTCTTTTATGGCTCCAGTTAGTGACTTTGCCAGACTGCCATCAGCTCACCCAGAGGGACAAGCCCTCCCCTGGGAAATGGCTTTGTTTTTCTTGCGATAATTGCTTATTTTGAATAATATCTGCCTTGGATAAGTAATGAGCTGGGGTAACTGTGTAAACATCATTTGTGACAACTGGTCTTGATTTTCTCTTGGGAGGCACATGGCCGGGAGGGGAGAGCACATCCCTGTGCCCCTGCAGCCCGAGACCTTTGCCAGGCCCTCCCTACGATGGTCTGCATTAACATTTTAACAATACACTGTGCTCTGTGCCCAAGATGCAGCTCTGGCAGCTGCTTTGTCTGCTGAATGGAACCAACAGAGTGAAAGGTGGCATTGCCAGCACAAAGAAATAGCCCCTGCCACTGCCTTTGACCAGTGGTGCATGGCCTGCTCCTTCTTTGGGCATCTTCCTTCCTAAGGTGCAGCAGAACTCTCCACGTGGATAGGTGACTCTTTGCCCAGTGGACAGAAGGCCTGGGAGAAGAAGAAGGGCACTGTTCTCTTGCCAGCCTCAGTGTGGAGGAGGGCAGGAGGGCACCTGAGCCAGCTCTACCCGGACCTCCACCTGAAAATCAGGGTCAGTAAGAAATGCATTTTCTGGCACACTTCTCTGAGTTACTAGCAGAGCAATCTTACGGTTGAATAAGCACTTACATGGCAAGATTCAAGATGGGGGTACCCAACGGGGCAGAGACGGGGGACCCTTACTGGAACCCATAGTGTCCACTCTAAAAACTGCCACATCATTCTACCACACACAGCCTTTTAGATATGTAACTACAGGGGAAGAGGAACTGTCAAAGTTTTCTTCTCCTGTAATTTTTGGGTAGAAAGTTAAGTATCTGCCTGAAGGTGGACTTGATGAGATTATGTCCTAGGTGGAGTCTCTTAAGCTTATGGATCACAACAGCACCTACTTCACAGAGCTGGTGTAAGGGTCAAATGCCATAACCTGGATGAAGTGCTCTGGAAGCCATAAAGTGCTCCGAAAATGTTAGCTAGCTAGGTAGTAGTAGTAGTAGTAGTAGTAGCAGCAGCAGCAGCAGCAGCAGCAGTAATAGTAGTATGAGGATAGTGACCCATTGTTGAGGTATTTGAGGCTGGGCTTGAGCATTGTGGGTAAAGCCATTCATTAAGGAGGCCAGAGTCCACAGGAAGGCACAGTGGCCACACTCTGCAGGGATTAATGAAAGATGTCAATCTCTTGAAGAAGCTGTTCTCCTCAATATGGCCCACCCTTCCATCAGGTCAGTTCACCTGTACCTTGGCCCCTCGGCCTTTCTCATCCAGTGCAATCCTTGTGGTCTTTGGTTACTTGATGGGCAACAGCTCAGCCCCTGGGCTGCTCCTCAGGTAGCCCTAAGGGCTCAGGCTCTGTGACTGGACCATCTACTCTTTTGCACTCCAAATCCTTGACATGTGTTTTAGAGAAATAGCTGTAACTGAATGAGCAGGTAGGAATATGGAAAGATGAAAGGACGTAGAAGGGGGACCCAGCCCTCTCCAAGTTCATCTTCAGTCCCCCCTCCTTTGGGAGGTCTTTCCTGATCCCCTCAGTTACCAGTGCCTTGGACCCCCCCCATCACATCTCACCCCCAATTGCTTGGCATTTCCTTTGTGAATTTTGTATTTACTTACGTGTATACACGTTGTTTGCCTTGATGGAAGAGAAGGTCCTTCAGGATGAAGATAGTTTTATTTTTCTTTGTGTTGCTAGCACCCAGTGTGGCATCTCTCATAGAGTAGGCCCTTAAACACTTGTTGAATGATTGACCTCACTCCCATCATTGACCACTGGGTGGCTGGACTGAGAGGGACACCCATGATCATCCCTGCTGGGAAGGCATCTACACCTGCGTGGTGGAGAGGAGAACATGGGTATAGGGAGGGATCTAGGGATGGCTTGGGGAGGAACGAGGGCCCCAGCCTGCTCTGTAGCCCCTTTCCTTGGGCTATGCAAGGCTTTACTCCTGCTTCTTTAAGATGCTCGCTATAACAACAGCTAGCGTTTATATAAAACTTAACATTTGCAAAGCGCTTTACATATGTTACCTCATTTGGTTCTCTCAACAATTCTGAAAGTGAGTACTATTATTATCTTAATTTTTACAGATAAGGAAATAGACACACAGAGAGAAGTGAATTGTGTTGCTCAAAGTCACACAACTGGTGTCTGAGGTAGGAATGTTCCATACTTTATCCTACTCCAGGTAACTGTTTTTCAGCACCTGGGGTCATTTGGGAATGAGCTCCACAAGACTTGAGGAGTCATCTTTCTATAACTCACTACAAACTTAGAAATGCAGCATTGCAGAACTCTCTTAGGGGCCATTGAGTGCACCCCAAACCCCCACCTGGCAAGCTGTCCCCTCACCTCTTAGACCACTGGGCAGCCCGCTTAGGGACAGCTCTCATTGTTGGCGTGTTCCTCCTGGCATTGAGGTTATATCTGCTTCTCGCTACTCCCCCATTGCTCTTATTTCTGGCCCTTGTCACTAAAACAGAAAAAGCCTGACCATGTTTTCTGTGAGAACCTTCAAATACCTGAAGAGATGGCTACCGCTTCACATCAAGACTTCTCCAGGCTACACATCCCCAATACCTTTGATGGATCCCCAGGGGATAGAGGATAAAGGCCTTGCCCATTGTGATGGGCCTCTTCTGTCTGCTCTCCCATCCAGCCTTTCAAAGCTTTTAGTAAGTGGGGGCAGCCGGCCATTAACCCAGCATCCCACATGTGGTCTGGACACAGAGCTACAGAGAGCAAACTTGCCACCTCCTTATTCTTAGAAGCTCAGGGTTTCTTAATGCAGCCCAAGATGGGCTTGGCTATCATCTAATTTAATTTAGCTTAATTTAGATTTTATGCTTGCCATCTCAACTGCTGATCTGTGTCAAACCTGACACAGAACCCCCACTGAACCCCCAGATCTCTCTTACAGACTAAGATTCACCCCACTCCCATCCCTTTGTGTGCATGACATCAAGTGCAAGGCTGTATCTTTACCAGTGTTGAACTCCCTCTTCCCAGATTCAGCCCCGCGCTCCAGCCCGTAGAGCTCTCCAGGCACCCTTGGCCTCCCTCCCACTGGATGAGCTCTTTTCTGTGGGGTCATCTGCAGAAGTGATGAGCTGTTTGTTTCCTTCTTTACCTAAGACGTTGATAAAACCAGGAAAACTTTTTGTGGTCTCAGATTTCACCCAGATCTCATAATCACTATGGATGTTACAGGGCTTAATTAGTTGCTGTTTTTCATCTTTTAGCCCAAAGTTGGCGTTTTAATATGCATTGTAAAATCTGACTTTCATGCTGTGAAAACATTATTTAAACAACTATTGTAGGTGTTGTGTAAAGACAAGAGCTGCAGCCTGGGAGTCAGGAGACCCGGGCTAAAGTATTTTCTCTGCCACTAACTCTGTGTATGACCCAGGGTGGCCTTGACCATTCCAAGCCTCAGTTTCCTTATCTGCAGATAAGCAGGTTGGGCTAGGTGACATCAGGTACCGCCCTACTCAAATGAATTTAACCCAGGGGAGTGGCTGGATTGGGAGTGAAGTGCCCAAGTTTGCATCTCAATCCTGACATTTACCAGGTGCATGACTGTGGGCAAGTCACTTCTGAGCTTCAGTTTCCCAGTCTCTGCTATGGGCTGGTCACCTTTGCATGGTGTTAAGCACTACACTCCTGCAGCTATGTCTGTGTTGGTCCTCACCGCCTCCTCTGATGCAGATCCCGGCCTGCTCCTTCTCACTCACTGGATTGTTTTGTGAATGTCTGGGGTCAGAAAAGCCATTCCTGGGGCCCAGTCTGTGGTGGTGGGCGTTCCCAGCCTGCCTTCTGCAGGTGACTCACACTTGGAGCCTCCGAAGATTGGTAGAACCTTCTTAAGACCAGTCTCTGCTGGCCCATCCTGTGAAAGCTCTGGTGGGGGAGGGGTTAGCAGAGGGAGCCTCTTTGGCAGAGTGGGCGGGCTGGGGCAGGAGGAGGCCTGAGGGGCATTGGTCTGGTGCCTGGCCAGGGGTCTTTCTACGCCCATGCCACCAGCCAGGCACAGCCTGGGGCTAAGGGTAAAACCAGGGCAAGAAGAGGGTCCACGCATTTTGACGCGTGCAGGAGTGGGCTTTGGTCCAAAAGGACACCGGCCATCTCTTCGCGACACTGGATGGGCCAACATTTCAGTGTTTTTCCCCTCAAAATTCTTTTTCCAGCTTTGGTTTGGACATAGCCTTAGGGGCAAGTGGCCCTTCCCATGAGACTCTGACTCACCTTCCAACATGGACAGAGAGGCCTGCATGGCTTAAGGAGGAGGACCTGAGAGAAGTCCTGGGATCAGTGGGGCGCCTGGTGCGGCCAACCAAGGCATCAGGCAAGGCTTCTTCAGGTGACTGATGCCTCTGAACCTCGCCTCCTGAGGCTCTCTTGTCTGGGATCTGAGCTCCTTCCTGCCCTCCTTGTTCCCATTTATCACCAGGGAGGCAAGGACTTGCAAACTCTCCCCCCACTTGTATTCCTTCTTTCTGGTATCCCAGGAGAAGTCTGAACTGCCTTATTGACCTGGGGAGCCGGGGGTGGATATGGGTCCACTCTGGTCCAGAGTAGAGCAGAAGTCTGCTTTTTTGGACGCTGGCCATCTGTCTGTGTGTAGTTCTGTCTACATGGTTGACCGTGCATCTGTCCATCTTTGCGTGTCCATTTGTATGTCTGGCCATCTGTATGTCTGCCTGTGTGATCAGTGTTTCTGTCCATGCATTTTGTTCATCTGTGTGTTTGTGTCTTTCTCTTTCTGTCTCTGTGTCCATCTGTGGGTCTGTTTGTCTCTGCATAGTCCTCAGTTTCTGTCTTTGTGCACTCACCCCTGGTCTTCTCCCTGAGGGAAGAGTTGAGAAGTAATTCATTTCCAGACCACTGTGGGCTTAGGACAAGCACTGATTGCAGTCCCTGGTAATCCTCTTTGTGGAAATAGTGGTGCACGTTCTGTGACTGTGATTATCGCTAAGGAACGCACTTTTGGTCTCTAGCTGTCGTTATTGATCAATGCACGTGATGTTGAGCTGAAGACCCCCAGGGTCATGGGACTGGCCTCTGGCACGCTCCCTTCGGAGCTGAGAATCCCTAAATGTGTTTGAGGGAGGGGAGCATGAGGAAAGACTCATCATGTGGTAGCAGGTGGCAGCACCCTGCGCCTCTGCCCCGTGGCCCACCAAAGAGCACTGTAATGATGGCATTTACACAGCACTTCAGGCTTGACAAAGCACTTTGCCCATGTCATCCCATTGGATCCTCACAATGACCCTGCGAAGCAGATGCTATTAGTATCCTCATTGTTGCAGATGAGGAAACTGAGGCACAGAGAGGTTAAATGACTTGTCTAGGGTCCCATAGTTAGTAAGCGTCCGACACCAGATTTGGACTCGTCTATCCCGACTCTTGGTTTAGTCATCTGTCCACTGTCCCACCTAGCTGCCTGATAGAAGTCCTGGATTTGGAATCATGTAACTGGGCTTAAATTCTGGCACCACAATAGTGTGAATCTGGATCACTTGGCCCTTTCCTCTGAATCTTAGCTCAGTAATCCACAAAATGAGGGTAGATGAACTCTAAAGTTCTTCCCAGCTCCCAGCATTGCCATTTCAGAGATGAGAACACTGAGGCTAATAGAGATTCAATGAAATGTCAAATAAAAAGAAATCAAATAAAAAAGTCCGCAGTCACCCAGTGAGGCAGGACCTAAGTGCCTCAGGTCCTGGTCTGTTGGTAACATTCTCTTCTGGAGTGTCTGTCATTCACCCTTGGATTGACTGGACACATCGATTATCTTGGTGCTGTGCAGTTAGAACAGAAAACAGAGAGAACCAGGTTGAAATATAGATCGCTCCTCACCAGTGAGGTTCCTATGACACCAAACTGATGATCTGCCTGGTTTCTGAGCCCATGCATCAAGGCTGGGGAGAGCTTATAGCCCAGGGGCTCCCTCACTGACTTGAGATTCCCGTGGGGAACTCTTCCCAAAGGGCAGCTACCTCTGAGCCTGCTTCAGATGGAGGCACTGATTCTGTCTTCTCTTTCTTGGTGCCCGTATCATCGGCTTCTGCTAAAGACCCAGCAGAAATCAGTGCGTCTGCCTCCCCCAGGGTGAACAGCTGAGACATTTGCCACTCAGCTCTTTCTCTCTATCTCTCTGTCTCTGTCTGTCTCTCTGTTTGGAGAGAATTAATAATAGCATGGATATAGAACTTTAAGATTTGCAAAACACTTGACAAATATTACCTCATTTAATCCTCACAAGACCCTTGAGTGCTATTATTACCCCCATTTTACAATTGAAGAAACTGAGGCAAACAGTTTAAATGACTTGCCCAGGATCGTACAGATGGTAAATATCTGAGACTGGATTTGAACTCAAGTTTTCTGGACTTCAGGTTTGACATTCTCTCTATTATGTCACCTGAAATTCTTCCTTCAAATGGAACATACAAGTATGTATATATATATATGTATATATATATATATATATATGTGTGTGTGTGTGTGTATGCATGTGCATATAAATGTATATATACATATACCATGAATAAATAGGCATGTGTATTATGTAATAATAGTATGTGCACATATGTGTGTGTGTGTATATATATATCTCAATTATCACAGTATTTTACCGATAGCTTAGCAAAGCTCCCTCTTCCACCTTCAGGCCAGATTCATGTCCCAGCACCCAATACAACTGCCTGCTCTTTGACTGAAAATTCTCCAGTTCAGAGGTTCACATGAGTCCCATTCCTGTGGAGGGGTGAGGGGCATCAGCTCGACTGGGCTTGTAATAACAAGGATGGGAGGGGGTGGACAAGGGGGAAACTCTGTTTAAAATGACAAGGCTGAGTAGATGCCTTCCTTACCAGTATCTCAGGCTCTGCACATAATAATCACTGACATTTGTAAACTCTCTTTCATTTAGCAGTCCCCAAGGTCTTTTCTCATGAAGCAGTGTGCCCGGATTCTCCTCTGTGTGCCACCAGGCATGCCATGTTATTGCCCTGGGTTGGGAGCCTTGTCGGAGAGGGGCCATGTGCCTCAGTGCTAGGAGGGGAACCCTCCAGACCAGGGCAGAAGCAAGTGAGGAGAGGCACATGTGTGCCCAGTAATGGCCCCACACTGGGCTACTCGGCTGATCTGGAAGGTGGTCTTAGCTGGATAGAAGGCCAGGAGGCATCATCTCCACCCTCTCCAGAGACCATAGTGCCCTGCTTCAATCCTATCTCTTGGCAAGGCACCCTCTCAGCCTGAGCTAGGGGCTCCTCTGGAGAGCTGGCCCTGGGGTCACTCATTTCTTGTGGGCCATGGAGCCCGGGTCAGTGTCGCTCCTCTCTACCGCCTCACCAGTGGGGTCCCCAGCTTCCTGCCTCTGGCAGCTCATTAGCCTAAGTTCTTCCTCATGTCCTACAGGCCTGGATCAGGGACAGGGAAGACACAACAGCACATCACTCAAATCTGATCATTAGTAAGTGACATAAGAGCGCAGCAGCAGCAGCGGCAGCTTTACAAGGACCGTGGAACCTAACAGCCAAATGATCCTTCCTCGGCAACTTCCTGCTTCATGTTCCAGCTATTTGCAACCCAGAAATATCCAATCACTCTTCCCTATTACACGGACTTGAGCTGCTAAGGTGTGTGCTAAGAGACCACAGATTTTTCCCCTCTGCAGCCTTCCTCAGTATTTGCCAATTTAAATGGACCTATGCCATCTCTATCTGTCTCTCTCCTCCTCCCCATATGTTATAATTTAAACACGCTTGTTTCTCCTAAGTTGTTATATACACGTCGAATATATAGTAGCCTGGGTCATTGAGGTTTATTTGGAGCACAAACTGAGGAGAAAGAGCTTCTTCTGCATGTCCACCCCCCCTCCCATCTCCCATCTCCCAGGCCCCCCACGGCTGCCTGGGGAGCCCCAGGGACCTCGATGAGCAGCTTCTGTTTGCTTCTCAAGCCTTCTCTGGAAACAATATCCCTTCTTCTTTTTCCTTTTCCTAGGAGCCCTTGTAATGATTCTCCTTGGATGCCCACTTCAGCAGTGGGCACTGCTGCCCGCTTGAAGCCAGAAGCAGCTGGGGCTCAGAGCCAAGGAGCTGGACCTGTGGCCTCGCATGCCAAGATACCCACTCGGTGTCAGCAAAACTGAAGCAAGAAAAAAATCCAATTAAGTTAATTTTCAAAAATAAATATTCTCTAAAGTGACAGGGAGACAAAATTAGTTTAAAATGATGAAACTTTATTAAATTGCTGCTAGCACAGTTTTTCAATGCAATGCTGAGTGGTTTTCTAATGAAAGTCGCACCTTTTTGAAGCTCCAACCCTCAGCTTGTTTGAATGGAGGCAGGGGCATGACCTTGGGAAAGTCCCTTCACCTCCCCAGCCATGTTGTCTTCCCCGTACCGTAAGGAAGCTGGACTAGACCACAGCAAACTCCACCAGCTCTGTCTTTGGAAGGTGATCTACTCGAGGGAGGGGAACATGGTGTTTTCTTCCTTTCTTTGTAGCCCTAGCATTTAGCGCTGGACTAGAGCAGATATGAGCTTGAAAAACACTTGTGGAATAGCTAATGGAATGACTCTGACCTCTTGGGACCCCTTGAGATTCCAGCTTGTGGCTGGCCCTGGGTGTTGACTTGGCTTTCTGGAGGCCCCCAAGGGAGCTGTCTCCTGCCCATCTCAAACTGGATGGCCAGTAGAGATCTTAAATCCAACATGGCGGAAGCACATTCATTCTCTCTCCCTCTCAGCCCTCCCCACCCCTGTCAGGGGCACCTCCAACCTTCCCATCCCCCGGCTCCCAACCTCGAAGTTGGCCTCACTCCTCCCTCCTTCCCCACCACACCCAGTCTGCAGTCACATTCTGTCTTTCCTGCCTTTGGAGCGCCTCTCACATATACCCCTTCTCTCCTCTGCCCCCACCCTGGTGCACCCTCATCACCTCATGTCTGGACGTTGCTCTAGTGGTTTCAGTGTGTGTGGGGGGTCTGCCTGCCCCAGTCTGCCCCCACCCCAGTCCATCCTCCTCTCAGACATTAAGGTGATTTTCCTAAAGCACAGCTATGACCATGTCCCCAGTGAACTCCAGTGGCCCTCTGGCCTCCAGGATCGAACACGAAGTCCTCAGCTTGACTTTTAAAGGCCTCTTGATCTGGCCTCCTCTTATGTCTTCCTTCCCTCCACGAGCTCTGGCCTCTGCACTGTTCCTCGGCTGAGACATGCCATAGAGGCAGCCAGATGGCTTGGGGGATTGAATGACTGGTCTGGAGTCAGGAAGACCTGAGTGCGAATCCAGTGACACTGCCTTGCTAGCTGTGGGACCCTGGACAAGTCACAGTTTCTTCACCTGTAAAATGGGGTCAATAACAGCGTCTGGCTGGCAAGGTCATTGTGAGTATCCGATGAGATCATATTGTAAGGCTCTGGGCACAGTGCCAGGCACATAGCAGGCTCCTCACAAATGCTTGTGGACTTAACTTGGACTGTGGATCCCTCGCAATTCACGTTTTTCCCTCCAATGGCTTGGCATGTCAGACACCTTGGCCTGGGTCTAAGAAGCCACCGTAAGGGGCAGTCTTGGGCTGGGGCCAGAAAGTCCAGGGAAAGGTCTCACCCTCAGCCAAGACAGGTCAGGCCTGCCACTCCCACACTGTTATTCTGCATAGCACAGGAGACCAGATTGGCTTGGCTTCAACAGATGGTTTCCTGCATTTGAGTACCTAAAACTCTCTCCCCGCCCACCCCAACCCCACCAACTCCCACCCCTAGCCCCATTGCCACCTTTTAAGGTTTCCAGGCATTGAAGGCTGTGTTTATGCAGTTTGGGGAAATCTAGGCAGACACAAAAAGTGGAGGCCCGCACTCCAGGAGTACCTGAGGATGCTCTCTACTGCTCTGGGCCTGGTGCAGGCACCACCCCCACCTCACTGTCTAGGCTCAGGGAGGTGTGCAGAAAGAGTATGGACTAGGCCTGAACCTTGAGTGTATGAGCGTGACTGACTCCCGATTAGTAGGAAAGTTGGTGGAATCAGGGAATTCAGCATGGGAGTTTGAGGAGGACTGCCTGGTCTGAAGGTACCACAGACACTCACAGCTCTTCTGAAGGAGGTCTCCTGAACAGATCCTTGCCTGAAGGCCTCCCCAGGGCCTTCTGCTGCTGAAATAGCCCCAAGAGAACTAATCAGCTGTGCCACACTCCATCACGGCAACGATCCCCAGGCCAGGATCTTGGCAAGAGCACACCTTCTCACTCCTCCTGGTAGGGCTTAGGACACTGTCTGTCACATAGCAGACTCTTAATAAATGTTAGTCAACTGATTGGGCCCCCGCAGGCCCTTAGCAAAAGAGGCCCTGGTACATACCTCTGTACATTCCAAAGGAATGACCTTTCTAATACTTCTAATATTCGCCAGGAAAGATTCAGTGCCATTCTTTGCGTCCTCACAGAAGCTCCAGGGGGCTGGTTGGGAGGTTAAGTGGGATCATTCTGATTTTGCAAATGTAGAAACTGAGGGCCACAAAGGGCAGTGATTCACTCTGAGCCATGAAGCCAGTGCTGGGGCCCAGCTCCTCAGACCTCTGGCCCAGGACTCTTTCCATCAGACCTCACTCCTCCTCTGGTTCAGCATGTAGGAGCTGGTGATCCCAGAGATGGAGGAGATAGCTCTCCCAGAGGACCTGACCCAGCTGCCTCCTTCCCCCTGAAATAACAGATTCTCCCCATTGGAAGACAAAAGGTCTGGCTCACGCAGGAGGACGAGCTGCCTCAGGAGGTAGCCAGCTCAGTATCCACATGGGCTTCCTCCTGGCCGTAATCTCTGGGCACTCTCATAGGGCTGCCTTACCTGGGAAGTCAGGCCTGGCTTGCTGAAGCCTTTAATCCTTCCTTTTCTACTTGGGGAACAGGCTGTCTGAGCAGGCTCTGCCTTGGTCCTCTGAGCTTCTCAGACATCGGGTCAGCTCCTACAGCCCTAGCTGCTTGCCTGCCTAGGAGTGACTGCTCTGCCTTGAAGTGTCTGTAGGTGGACGCAGAGCATAGGGCTGGTGCTCTGCCCACCTGGGCTGGTATCTTATTACACTGTAGGATTTAGAGCTAGAGGGGATACTTTATTCTAAGTCCCTTGACATACACAGATGGGAAAACTGAGACCAAGAGAAGCTGGGTTTCTAATCCAAGGGATTGACGCTCTGTGAATCGGTGCCCTTCCTCATGTTGTGTTCATACATTCCTTGGGTCTGGCCAATGCCCTCAAATGATCCTAGCCCTCATGGGCATCTCTGGCTGTGGATTGGACTCCTAGCTTCATTGCCACCCCATGGGGCGTCTCCGTTGCCCAACCCAAGAAGCTGGGTTGCTGGGAAGACAATCCTGGTGCTTCCCAGCTTTCCTCCCTCCCCACACCTCTCAGAACCATTTCCCACTAAATGTTATTCTGCAAGATGCTTCTTCATCTATTTTTCATCATTTTCTCCCCTCCTCTGAATGTTTTCTGCGGCTCAGGAGCCGGCTCGCTTCGGGGAGAGGTGGAAGGTTTTTAACTCCACTGCTAATGAGTGAGATGGAGCCTGACAAGGTGACTCATTAGCAGAATTCATTAATCGCAGCTGAAGGGAGGGCTCCAGATGGGAGGGGGAGAAGAGGTTTTTCCAAGGGGCCTTTAGTGCACAGAGCCCCCTTTTAATGGGATTGGGTGGTTGTTGGGATTCTCTCATGGGGGCTGGGACCATCTTTGTAGTCTGTGCTGTGCTTTGTAAAGAAATCCATGTGGAAGAGACCATTCCCCTTATCCATCCTAGCCCCCTCCCACCCAGGTATATGGGGAATGAGGCACATTTATAATGCAGAGAAGTTATGCAAAAGGCAAAGAAGGGGAAAAAAAGCCCAAGTAACTAAATCCTACCCAAAGCACAAAGCCCCACGCATTCAGTAAGCTTATGTTGCACCCACAGCCTCCTTCCCATCTCCTCTGTACCCCCACACCCACACAATCCTTTAGACATTGAACCCTCAGGGTCCCCTGTCCAAGCCTGTTTTCCTTCAGTTTTCTCCCCTCTTCTCCTCCTCCTCCTCCTTCTCTTTCCTCTCTCTCTCCCCCTCTTGGCACTCTGTTGGCTTCTATTTCAGACAGTCATTTACCTCAAGCTGGAAGGGTCCTTGGATTTGATATGGCTCATCCCCTTCACTTTACAGACAAGAGGACTGGGGCCCAAAGACATGAAGATAGTAGGTCACAGAGCCCTGATTTAGACTCAGTTTCCCCTCCTGTGAGTTTGGGGCTCTTTCTACTGTTCCACATATGTCTTAACCTGCGCGTATTGCTCCCAAGATGGAAGCTGTGGTGACCATCCACAAGAGAGGCAGCATCTGGCTCTGGACTGGACCCCAAAGCGCTGGGTTCATGTGTTTGTGTGTGGACTTTCAGTTGGTGACTAAAAGGTTCCCCCTCCTCCTTTCTTCCTGGAGTCTGGAGATACAAGAAATGGTCAAGAAAGAAGTGGTCCTGCCTCCTGCCTCAGCTGAGTCCCTCCCTCTGGGCCAATGGGGCCAGTGCTGCTGCCTTCTCCAGCCCAATGTGGAACCCCTCTCTTAGGAGTGCCCAGTCCAGGTGCCGGGCCAAAATTCCAGCATGATTGAAAGGCATGACCAAAGAGCATAGACATGAGGCAGGAGGTGATGGAGTGACTCCTAGACACACCTCTCCTGACTCTGGCTGCTGCCACCACACCTCTGCTGCCTTCTCATCCTGAGGCATCTCTTCCTTGGCCTTGGAGGCCCCTGGTCCTGTTGACAAGCCATTCTAAGGATCCATTGGAGGAAGGGCCTGGGCCAGCCACCCTTCTGGCCTCCCCTGGACCTCTGGAATTCACCAGCCTGTCTCACCTGTCCCCACTACTTTCTGGATCTTTTGGGGGGTTCTCTCCCTCCTCTTAGAATGGAATCTCCTTAAGGGCAGGGGCTGCATGTCTTTTTGCTTGTTTTTGTGCCCCCAGTGCCCAGCATAGTGCCAGGCAGCCCGCAGGGGCCTAATGAATGCTTGTGGCCTTGACCTGCACTTTCAGTAGGTGCTGTGTGGTCTAGGGAGGATGGGGAGGATGAGAACAGTCTAGGGACGGCTGCCCAGTGGGGAAGCAAGTTCGAGAAGAGTATGAAAGGATGAGAAGAAGCTTAGCCAGCGAGCTAAGTTCTGGAGACTGGAGAAACATTCTTTTACAAAGTGAGGCTACCTGCCCACCATGGAAAGGAGGAGTGTGGGTGGCAGGGGGTGTCTCTGTTCAGTCACCACAGTGGGGACCCTGGAGACCCCAGCCAGCTGGGAATCAAAGGTTCCATGAGCTTGTGGCCACGCTCTTTCTTAGGGGCCAAAGACCTCAGCAAGTAGCAGCCAAAGTATCAGAGCTGGGATGGAGGCTGGACTTAGGAACCTCTCTTCCAAGCCCCTCACTGGGTGAGAGGAAAAACTGAGACCCAGAGAGAAGACAACTGCCCACATTCACAAGCTGGTGAAGGCAACACCGTACAGTGGGTGGGTGGCCTAAGCAGTTGGGACAGAGGCCAGAAGCAGGGCTACAAAGTCGAGAAGGGGGGGGGGAGGCAAACTCTGGTCTTCCAGGGGCAGAAGGCAGAGGGGCTAGGAAGGGGTACAAGCCTGGCATGAAAGGAGCTGCTGGGAAGCAGGAAATTGAAGCAGTGAAGAGTGGGTTCTAGGGAGTCAAAGAAGGCAAGGAAGGAGGGACCCCTGCCAGCAGATAAACACCAAATTAAAATAAAGGGGAGGAGAGGAGAGGAGGGGGCGAGAAGAGAGGAAGGGGGAGGGAGAGGAAGAGAGAGGAGGAGGGAGGAGGGGAGGAGAAGGGAGAGGGGAGAGGAGATGAGGGGAAGGAAAAGGAGGGGAAGGGAGAGGACAGGAGAGTTGTGGAGGGGAGAGGAGAGGAGAGGAAGTAAAGGGTGCATAGTGGGACAGCTCCTATGACTTTGTTCAGGGAAGGGACAAAGAGGAGAGGGTGAGGACTCTGGACACCATAGACCACGAGTGAGATCAAAGGGCGAGGGGACACAAACGTCAACCTGTGACAAATGTGAGAAGGTGATTTGGGGAATCACGTTTCTCTTGATGAAAAATGAATCCTTGGCTTCCTGCTCACGTACACACTCGACAGACACTTTGATATGTTTCATTCCCCAGTTCATGTATTACCCCTTTGGTTCTTCACCCCAGATTTCAGTGTTAAAGAATCTCCTAGGCCTTGTGTCTGTGTGTGTTGAAGATACACACACTCACAGAGGCACACATGCACATACACATCCACACAAGGAACACATGTGCACACACACACATATGAACACACATACACATGCACACACATGCACACATGAGAGACAAAGACAAACAGTTGAAGGGAGGGGCTTTAGAAGCTCCCACTCTTCTCTTATCGAGGTATTTCCAGATCCAAACCCCAGTCATTTGGAATTCAGTAAAATCTAGCCCCTTCCCGTGAGACATTTGCCCTTCTGGAGGGTGCCCTCGTCACAGTGAACCTCAGATGTGAGCCTGGCTCCGAGTCAGTAAACTTGGGCCCAGGGACCTGCTTATGAGCTGTGTGACCTTGGGAAAGTCAACCTCCCCTGACCTGTGACAATCTTTGGGATGTGTATTGTTAGGGGCCCTGTGCTTTGCAAGCTCAATGCCTAGAGATAATGGGCCATTGCCAAGTTGTCAGTGCCCTTTCTTCTATTGCCTGCCCCTTGGCCTGGAGGCTGTGCCAGGCTAATGAAGAGAAGGGGCAGGCCATGGACACAGTAACTGTCCTATGGATTTTGAAGAGCTTTAATGTGATTCATTTTAATTCAATACAATTTGACAAGCATTTGTTAAATATCTACGATATGCTATTTACAAAATGTTTTTAGCATAGTACCTGGCTCATAGTAAGCACTTTATAAATGTTTTTGACTATTTTTGGGGTGGAGTCAGTTAATAGGGGGTTAAGTGATTTTCCCAGGGTCACACATCTAGTAACTGTCAAGTATCTGAGCCTGGATTTGAACTCAGGTCCTCCTGACTCCAGGGCCAGCACTCTATCCACCGCACCACCTAGCTGCCCCTTGACTATTGACTATTAATAAGCACTGATATCACATGACTAAAGGGCCTGGCATGGCCAGGACAGCATCTCGGAATGGGCGTTTTGTGGCAGTGGTAATTTGGAGCTGAGATGTGGCCACTTCCAGAAGAGATGAGCACTTAAGCAGCTGCTGCCCCTTGTTCCTCGGATACCGAAGTGTGACTTGGCAGGGGTTGGGGGGGGGTAATCACCTCCTGGAGAGATGACCCAGGCCTGAGCTGATTTTCTTAAAAGATGGGAATATTTTTTAATGAGGCTCTGGAGATACTATAAAGTTTGCTGACTCCTTATATTTAAGAAGTGTATTATTTTGCTTGATAACACCCACAGACTGGGTCTTGTAATTAACATTTCAGTAGGAGAATAAGCTTTAGAGTCTCATTATTAATAAGACTATCTTTCTTCTCCTCCAGGTGCCCACCGAAGCCAGGACCCAGAGCTGTTAATCCCAGCATTTAGAGGATTTGAACTTTCTTACCTTGCAGGCTGGCTCTGGAGTGTGCCCTATCTCCTCTTACCCAAAGGTGCAAAGCCACAAACTTTAATCCCTGAACTCAAGAACCAGTGAGGTGGGTTGGAGGGATCCCCAAACTCCCTCACTCCCCTGTTCCCACAGATGACAACTGCCGGTGAAATATTCCGAGAGATGTCAGGGCTGGAGCTTTCGGCCACCGGCACTTCTGTCCAGACCCACGTTAGCTTCAGAAATGCCTCTGACAAAGCCATGTAGATGCCAAATACAGTAGCACCTTGTAGGTCAAGAGTTGGATTTGGAGATAGGATGACCTGAGTTCAAATGTTGTCTGAGACATTCATGAGATGTGTGGCACAGTGGATAGACAGCCAGGCCTAGAGTCAGGAAGACCTGAGTACCAATCTGGCCTCGGACACTTAATCTTGGTGTGACTATGGGCAAGTCTCTTCACCCAGTTTACCTCAGTTTCCTCATCTGTAAAATGAACTGGAGAAGGAAATGGCAAATTGCTCCAGTATCTTTGCCAAGAAAACCCTAGATGGGGCCACAAAGAGTTGGATATGGCTAAAAAGACTGAACAACAAAATCACAGTTCCTAATTGTTTCCCAAAATGGTTGGCTCCAGCCACGGCGTATCAGTGTCTGCCTCTCCAGGGCCCACCAACTTGGACTGTTTTCAGTTCTCTCATCTTGGCCATCTTTTGGTACAAAGTGAAACATCAAAATTGTTTTGACTTAAATTTCTCTTCCTTTTAGTAAACGGGATCAATGTTTCCTATGGCTATTAATTTCAATTTTTGAGAGCTCTTTGTTCAGATTGATCCTTGACCACTTATCTTTTTGGAGACGGCTCTTAGTTTTGTATTTGTTTTAATTACCAATATATCTTAGATATTAGGCTCATATTGGAGATGTTTTGGGCAAAGATTCTCCCCTTATTGATAGCCTGCCTTCTTATCTTCCCGTTTCTTTGTATGAGGAAACTGACTCTTTGAGAGGTCAAGAACTGTGATTGGCTTTCCTGGGAAATGCATGCAATTCCTGTGGACTTCAGAAAGCTGCTGGTGGCGAGAGCTCACAGTTTGGTTCACACAAGACATGAGTTTAACACTGGGAATTTTATTACCATTTAGTGAAAACTCCAGAGATGGTGAGGACTGACACAGAAGTGATAATCACTGACATCTGTGGAGGACTTGAAGGTCTTCACTAGTAGGGCATGTTTTGCTTTGAGTCTCACAATAGCCCTGAGACACTGGCAGGGCATCTATTATCACACCTCATGTTCTGGATGAGCAGCAGAAACATCAATGTGGTGGCCCTGGATTCAGAAAGACTTGAGTTCAAATCTAGCTTCAGATACCTTGTGTGGCCCTGAGCAGATCACAACTTCTACCTTCCTCGATTTCTTCATCTGTAAAATGGGAATAATGGTAGCACCCACCTTCCAGGGTTGTTGTGAGGATAAAAAGAGGTTATACATATAAAGTGCTTTGCAGATTATACATTATTACTATACATTATTAGTCATAAATTATGAGGAAGATGAAGCTTAAGGAAGTTAAAGACTTATACATGGTCACATAACTATGATAAGTCAGGGTATGATTTGAATTCAAGTCTTCCTGAATCTAAGTTTAAATGAAAGAACAAATGAATAAATGAACGAGCAAAACAAACACATAAAATGTGTATATATATATACGTATACATACATATACATATATACACACACAAACACACATACAGAGGGACAGAGAGAGAGAGAGGAGAGAGAGAGAGAGAGAGAGAGAGAGAGAGATTAAATCTGTAGCTAGTTTGTGGGAAGCTTTTAGGGGACTGTTTTCTTCATCCATAATCCAGGGTACTGATTACAGGTTCTGGTTGCAGTAGAATCACAGTAACTGCCACCTTTGAACTCGGTGGTTGTGGGGGTTGGTGCGGTTCCAAGGCAGAGACTACAGCTTTTCTAGGTATCTGGGAGATGTTGTTGCGGTCAGCCAGAGCTCCTGCTTCTCTGATGCTAACCCTCCAAAAGTTGCCCCTCCTTTCACCTTTGTGAGTCTGAGAGCACTGCCATTATCTTCTTTTTTACGGATGAAGGAATTGAGTCTCAGAGTCTGTTTCCAATGCAGTGACTAGATATTGGCCAGATTTCCTGGTGTCTTGGGTTGCTGCAGAGCCCGTTTGCCAAGAGTAGAGCCTTCTTCTCAGCTGCCTCCCTCCTAAAAGGGCAGTTTCAGGTTTGGGCCGACACCAAAGTTTGTGACGGATTACCGGCTGCAGACAAATGAGCCGTTTCTTGATTCAGTTCCCTTGACCTACAGTGCCTGCAACAGCAGCCTTGACAGCCAGCAGTTCCCAGGCATGAAATTGGACCTGTGTGAATGCCCTCAGGTATTGGAAGGAGGGCTCACAGAGGGCACTGGGGAGAGAGAGACCTTTCTGTGCCTGCCATAGCCCCATTGGGATGTTCTGGGGCTCTACCAGCCACCACTGCACCGATGCATGAACCTAATGATGGGTTAGACTCTATGAGCTCCCAGGCCTCCTCCAGCCTGTGCTTTGACCCAATACAGATATATCCTCCCCAGAGCCACTCAGTGACAAGAGTTCTTCAACTTTTTGGTTGTCAGGACCCTGACACCTATAAGAAAAACATACCTGAATCCAAGTGTTTTTGAGTGTGTGTCTGCACACTTGTGTGTACATGCTTGTGTGCATGCGTGTGTGTGTGTGCATGTGTGTATATGTTTATGTGTGTTTATATCCCAGGCAAAAGTTTCTCTTCCTTCTGACAACCCAGAAGTCACTCATCCTCCACAAAGATTGACCTGATCTGCCCAGCTATTAGCGCTCTCACCAGCTACATCTATGCTCCACCAACAATTCTTCCCAGGTCCTCAATCCGCTCTGTTTTTGTCATCTACTCTGCCACTCCGCCTTAACTACGCACAAAGATCATTATGTCCTTGACCTTGGCATCATTCATAAGTGTTCCAATTTCATTCTCATGGGCTCTGAATTTTCCTTATCCGATCATAATCTTTTCTCACTCCATCTTTCTCTCTGCCTTACACTCCCAACCTTTGATTCATTCTTACCATAACCTCTGTTCTTTCCACCCCTGTTTCCCCTCCCTCATTCCTTGCCCCGGCACTGGCTACATTCTCTTCTCTTCTCCATTTTGACCCTTTGGCAAACCACTTCACCTATACACTGTCTTCTACATTCAAATTTCTTGCACTCTCCTCCTATCAATTTTCATGCCTTGCCAATCTCTCTCCTTGGATTACTCCTACCATCCACCTTCATTGTTTTTAGTCATGTAACGCTAAACAAAGCTAGAGAAAACCATCCAACTGGGATTACTGGGTCTACGACAAATTTATGTTACATAAGCTCAACTAAGCCATCTCTACGGCAAGGCCACCTTTTCACATGGCCCTAATCAGCTCACTAGCCCACTTCCCACCATGGCTCTTCCCGACCTTCTCATCCCTCCTCAAACCTTTGCTGCTCCCTCACCCCCTCTCCTCCCAGTTGAGATCCTGGCTTCCCATTTCATTAAACAACACATTGAGGCCATTCACCAAGATCTCCTTCCTCTCTTACTCTTCCTCTGAAACCACTTAGAGGTCTTCTCCCACTATCTCCTCATTCACGCCATTCCATGCTAAGAGATGGCCTTTCTCTCTGTGCCAAGGCAAACTCCTCTATATATACAAGTCATACCACCCTCTTCTGTTTTCTCGAGCAAATGGTCCCCCTTCCCCCCCCTCCCCAAATGCCTCCTTACCTTTAACCTCTGTCTTTCGTTGTTCATTCTCTTTAAGATCCCATCTGGGGTTTGTTTGGCAGAGATACTGGAGTGGTTTGCCATTTCCTTGTCCAACTCATTTTACAGGTGACAAAACTGAGACAAACAGGGTTAAGAGACTTGCCCAGGGTCACACAGCTACTAAGTGTCTGAGGTCACATTTGAATTTAGGTCTTCCTGACTCCAGGTCTGGTGCTCTATCCACTGTGTCTCCATGCTGCCTCTCACTAGTGCCTAAAAATCTGACTGTGCCTCCCCATCCTTAAAGAATAAGCAAACAAATAAACAAACAAAAGCCCCTAATTTGATCTTAACTGTTATCTCCTTCACACTTTGTAGCTAACTCCTGAGAATTCTATCTATAACAGGAACCTCTACCTTTCCTTTCACTTATCCTTATCCTGAGCCCCCACCTCCACAGTCTCACTCTCGACCTCATCATTTGACTGAAAGTGCTCTGTCCCAAGGCATCAATGTTCTCAGAGTTGCTAAATCCAGTGGCTTCTTTTCAATCTTCTTAGCTCTTGACTTCTCTACACCTTTGACAATGTAGATCATCTTCTCTGGATACTTTTTGTCTTTAGGTTTTTGTGATATCACTCTCTCTTACTTCTCCTCTTACCTATCTGACCAATCCTTCTTAGTCTCCTTGTTGAATTTTCATCCAGATCATGCCTAACCACGGGTGTCTCACAGGGCTCTGTCCTAGGTCCTCTTTTTGCTCTATACTAATCCTTTTCATGATCTCATCAGTTTCTCTGGGTTCAATGATCATTTCAATGCAAATTATTCTCAAATCTACACACCTAGCCCTAGTATTCTTTTGAAGCAACAGTCCTGTATTACCAATTGTATTTTGGACATCTCAAACTAGATGACCTGTAGATGCCTCTTTTTAATTTTTTTAATTTTTTTGTAAATTTTTGTTCATTTTAAGCTTAAGTATAAAATGAAAAAAGGAAAAAAAAACCATGTACACTGCAGAGCATAAGAGAGGATTCAATATAAACAATAAACATCCATTTCAAGAAATCCCATATAATAAATACTTAGAATTGTTTTCAAAGCTACTCAGCTTTTCTTTGCTTCCTTCTAGGTTTTCTTTTGTTCTCTGCTGTAAACTTTTTACTCTATTTTTTTCTCCCTCCCTTCCCTCACTTGCCCTAAAGAAGGCTACAATTAAACACAAATATGTATGTATGTATGTATGTATGTATGTATGTATACACATAGATATCTATAAACATACATATATACACTCATACACATATATGTAAGACCATACTATGCATATTTCTACTTGTCATCTGTTTCTTTGAAGGTGGGTAGCATCTTTCTTCCAAGTTTGCTCATGTTTTTCTAAATCAACTAGTTTATCATTTCCTACACCACAGAAGTATTCCAATACAATCACATCCTATCTGAGAGATTATCTATGAAAACATTTCCCCCCAATTTTCTGCTTTCCTTCTATGTTTGGCTACATTGGTTTTATTTATATGAGAAATTTGAAATTTAAAATAATCAAAATTATCCACTTTACACTTCAACAATGCTCTTCCTTATAATATAGTTTATGGTCTGATGTTGCTGAATCTTCTCCCTTTAAGTCTTTCCTCCCAGGTTTCTTTGAAATTTATGGCCTTTTGTTATTCCAGATGAACTTTGTTATTATTTTTCTAAATCAGCAAGTTTTTTTTTTAGTAATTTAATTGAGATGGCATTGAATAAATATATTAGATAGGTAAAATTATCATTTTTATTATATTGGATTTATGTACCCCTGAACAATAAATATTACTCCAATTATTTCAATCTGATTTTATTTGTACAAAAAGTATTTTATGTATATGATCATGTAATCCCTGTGTCTGTTTTGTCAGGTATATTCTCAAGTATTTTATACTGTCTAGTTATTTTGAGTGTTCTAAAACAATATTGAATAATATTGGCAACATAATGTAGTTTCCCTATTTTTCTCTTCTAATTAATCTATTTTTGCTTTAACTTTGTCTGAGATCATGATTACCTGGTTTTTTTTTAGATAATAAATTCTACTCCAGCCCTTTATTTTATCTTTGTGTGTATCTTTCATTTATATCGTATTTCCTAAAAGCAATATGTTGTTGAATTCAGATTTTTAATCTGCTATCCATTTCATTTTATGGGTAAATTCATCCCATTCACATTCTAAGCCATAATTCCTTGTACATTTTCATCCTTCCTATTTTTCCTCACTATCCTATTAATCTATCCTTCCTCACTCCTCTGATTTACTTTTAACCTCTACCTTTCCCTTCTATTCCTTAACCAACCCACCCCTCTATGAGTCCCTCCCTTATCCTCCCCCCTCCACTCTATCACCTTACTCTCTTATTTCTTTCAAAATTTGGAAGACATTTTTATCCTTCTAGATATACATGTTGTTTCCTCTTTAACCAGTTTCCAATGAGAGTAAAGTTCCAGCACTACCTACCCTCCCCCCATTTGCTTCTTCTGTATCAATTCTTTCTTTCCTGGTTCATTTGCATGAGAAAATTATTCCTTCTTGTCTACCCCTACACAGTTTTATTTTTTAAAATATATCATACACAGCTCGGTTCAAGCCTTTCTTTCAAACTACTGAAATAATGATGACAGTAATGAGTACTGATAACATTTTCACATATAAGTAGTAAACAGTTTGACCATATTGAGTCCCTTATATTTCTCCTGGATCTTATATGTCAAATTTTCCATTAAATTCTGCTATTTTTGTCACAGATATCCAAAAGTCTTTCACTTTGTTAAATATCCATTTTTTTTTCCATTCAGGATTATACTTAACTTTGCTAGGTAGGTTTCCCTTGGTCATATCTCCAGTTCTTTTGCTCTATGAAATACAGTATTCCAAGATCTATGGTTTTTCAATATAGTAGCTGCTAGGTCTTGTGTGATCCTTATTATAACTCCACACTTTTTTTCTTGTTGCTTACAATATTTTCTCCTCAGCCTGGGAGCTTTGAAACATGACTATAATGTTCTTGTAAATTAACCTCCTGGGATCTCTTTTAGGTGGTGATCAGTAGATTTCTTCTATTTCTGCTTTGCCTTTGTATTCTAGAACTTCAGGACAATTTCTTGTAATTTCTTGTAATATTGTATCAAGATTTTTTTTTTGTATTGTAACTTTCAGGTAGTCCAACTGTTCTTCCCAAGCTTCCTGTCAGACCCCACTCTGATCCCCTGCCCTAACTCCTTGCTAGGATTTTCTCTCTAAGATTACCTTTCATGTGATCTGTATATATATATATATATATATATATGTGTGTGTGTGTGTGTGTGTGTGTGTGTGTGTGTATGTATATATGTATGTATGTGTGTGTGTGTACATACATACATATACATATATATATATTTGTACAGAGTTGCTTACAAACTATCTCCCCCCATTGGAATGCCAACTCCTGGATGACTTAGTGCCTGATGCAAGGAACAGCTAGGTGATGCAGTGAATAGAATGCTGGGCCTGGAGTTAGAGAAGACTCGACTCATCTTTGTGATCTCAAATCCAGTCTCAGACACTTATTATTAGTGTGATTCTGTGTGAGTCTCTTAACCCTGTTTGCCTCAGCTTCCTCATCTGTAAAATAAACTGGAGAAGGGAAGAGCAAACTATAGTATCTTTGCCAAGAAAACACCAAATGGGGTCACAAAGAGTTGGGCATGACTGAAAAATGACTGGAAAACAACAGTATCAGTAGTAGTAATATTAATAATAATATTAGCTAGCATTTTTATAGCACCTACTATGTGCCAGGCACTGTGCTAAGCATTTTAAAAATATCTCATTTGATTCTCACAACAACCCTGGATAGGAAGTAAGTGCTATTTGATTCCTACTTTATGGCTAAAGAAACTGAGGCAGAGTTTAAATGACTTGCCCAGGGTCATAGAGCTAATAAATGTATGAGACTGGATTTGAACTCAGGTCTTCCTGACTCCAAAAACAGTGCTCTATCCACTTTGCCATCTAGCTGCCTAAACACCTAAGTGCTATTATATGCTTGTTGACCAACTGATTCAAATGACCTTATATTTATTTAGAGGAGAGTGTGTTTTCCTCTATGAGACTATAAGCTCTTTGAGGATGAGGACTCATTCCTATCCTAGGGATATGTTTATATCCCTAGTACCTAACACAGTGACTAACACATAGTAGGAACTTCATAAATATTGTTAATTTGTTTGGCTTATCTACATATATATGTATATATATGTCTGTGTGTATATATATATACATATATACACACACACACACACACATATATATACATATATATCTTTACTGTCATCAAAAGCATTGCTTTTCTCTTTTTGACCTTCTTGTGTCAAGCAGTGGGAACTCCAGGCCAAAAGTTAGAGGCATTTACACAATTTTAAAATGTAATTCAGCATTGCCTTCCAGAATGCTCAATACTCAAATTTATCTGTGATCTCATCAATTCAGAAGTTCCTTCCAATAGTAAATATCGCAACCCACCCACATCTGTACATCCTATGCAAGTCTGCCCATTCCGTACCATCAGTCCTCACATGGAATGCACTTAAAGTACTTGGGCCTTCTCAGATTATTCTGAAACTATTAAAGAACCCATAGAACTCTTGAATTGTCAATACCTCATCACTCACTCATGTCGTATAAGCAGGCCACAATTCTCCCAAATACATTTCACCTTGATGATAAAATTCTTTCCTGTTCTTTGTTGAAATTCTTTAATTCATTATACGCTGCAGTCTACTATCTTCACCATATGCCTCTCCATTGCCTTCAATATGGTAGGCATTTTTAATTTTTTGGAGACTGTTGTATTCTATGCTTTGCAGACATACATTAACAACAATAGAATGTCTCTATTAAAAGATATGCTTTTGCTGTCATTACTTGGGGTCATTAAAAGGAAATCCATCTCAGTTTCCGCATCTTCAACTCTGGGACAAAATCCACGTCCATTGGTGCCATCTGTCCCAGATATATGCTGATGGGTAAGTATTGCAGGCTGTCCATGAACTTCTGTGTTATAAACTGGCATGAGATATTTGTTATCCACTTGATCTTTCCTGTATGGGTGACCAGGTCAACTATCTGGAATGGTTATAGATAAGGAAGTAAGGCAATGTTTTAAGGCTTACTATACTTACAATGTTACCTTCAATGAGGAGTACATGGAGGACTTCATCACTCATAGTGAATTCCCCTTCAACTTGGACTCTGAGCTAGATCTCCTCCATCATAACAGCCTCCAGAACGGTAAGACCAGTTCTTAACTCTACCACTGCTGTGTTAATTTGCTTGTCTTTTTTTAGTCCTTCCAATTTTGACTATGTCTATCTTTATTTTACTTATTTATTTATTTTTAAGCAGTTGAGATTAAGTGACTTGCCCAGGGTCACACAGCTAGTAAGTGTCAAGTGTCTGGTCTGAGACTGGATTTGAACTCAGGTCCTCTTGACTCCAGGGTCAGTGCTCTAAGCACTGTGCCACCTAGCTGCCCCGACTATGTCTATCTTGTCTCATTATTGACAATTTTCTTTTGTTGAGGTGAGACCCATGACTTTATTGGTTGTAAGACGAAACTGTTGGCTCAATGTGAACTTGTAGTCTACCCATACCTTTTTATTCTTTTCATATTTACTACCCATTGGCCTCTTCCACCTTGTATATCTAAAGCTGATTTTTTTTTAAATTTAAGTGTAAGACTTTATATATGCTATTAACAAATCTTATTTTATTTATCTTGGCCTGAAGTCTGACACGCTGAGAAATATTTTGGTTCTTATTCTATTATCTAGTGGATTAGGTATTCACACATAGCTTTGGGCTACCATGGATATGGTCAGCATTGTAGCTTTGTTTTTATGTTCCTGATCCAAGTTTTTGAGTTTGAGCCAGGTAATAATGTAGTTGGGATGATTACTCCTTTATAATGTAGTTGGATGTCTGGTAATGTTATGTCCCTTCATTCATATGTTCTAGCATTATTTCCATTGAGATTCTAGGCCTTTTGTTCTTTTAAAGAATTTTGTTATAATTTTGCCTAGTTAAATCAAGTATCTCCCAGGCCTTTTGATTGGCATGCCACCAAATATATAAATTAATCTAAGAAATAATATAATTTTATTATATTGAGGTGGCCCAACATCTTTTATTTCCATTAAAAAGTGTTTAGTATTTGTATAATAATAATAATAATAATACTTATTATTATTATTATTATTTATATAGCACTGGAAAGTGTGAAAAAAAACTTTGCAAATATTATCTCATTTTATTCTCACAACCATCCTGGGAAGTAGGTGTCACTACTATTCCCATGTTACAGATGAGGAAACTGAAGCTGAGAATAACTAAGTGATTTGCCTAGATTTACATAGTTTCTGAGTCAGGATTTGAACTCACTATAAGTTTGACACTTGGTTGGTGACAAGTGACATATACCTACCTTTATAGAAATAAATCCATTAAATATATTTTATAAGCCTTATATTCTTGGTGGATTAACTCCCAGATCTTTTCTATGCATTCAAAAGCGGATTTGCTCTTAACACTTCTTTCTGGCAGTACTATCCAGAATGTGATGATCATGCATCCTTTATTTAATCTTCACTAACCATCTTTGTCATAATACATGCGGAATTTGTTCTGAAGCTGACATAAAGTTTCCTGACCTCTAACTTGCAGCTTCTCTTCTGTTCCTTGTTTTGGAATTCAGAACACCATTTGCTACTTCTCTAGGCTCAGTTTCTCTCTCCTGTTCACTGGGATCTTTTGAATGCCACAGACAATGGTTCAGCAATACCAGCTGCTTTAGGCTCCAAGGGCATGAGACATAGTTATGCTTGGTCATTGGATTTGAACTTACCAAGGGAAGCTAGAGGATCTCTTACTGTCTTCTTGCTTATCTTGGCTAGTGATTTTACTGTGCCCATTCCTAACCCTTCATTTATCACCAGACTATACTCCAGACTTCCCCACCATTCCCCAGATATTTCTTCTTCCTGGAAGAGCATTTTAGCCTTGGAATTCACACTTTGGAAATACCTTCCACTTCTGTAGCCCCTTCCTCTGACTGGATGACTCCTTTCAAAACCACCATTTAAAGAAGATACCCAAGTCAGTTATCTCTTCATTTCTCACCAGATCACACTCTGGACCTCTCTATAATGCCCCTATGCCTTCCTTCTCCTCACTCTCTGCAGCTTCCCTTTATGTCTTGTCTTCCTCCATTAGAATGTAAGCTCATTGAGGGAACAGGCTCTTTACTTTTTGCTTTTATTTGTATTCCCATCACTTAGCACAGTTTATGGCACAAAGTAAGCACTTAATTAATGCTTGTTGACTCACAAGCAAGGTAAGACTTGTATAGGTCAAACTGCTTTCTCCCTGTTGTCTATTGCCATCATCTCTCTCACCCTGTCCATTGGACTATCCCTCTTTTGATCTTATTCTTTCTTACAAAGAGCATTTTATAAAATGTGCTTCTGCTCCCCTTAGCTTTCCTTGCCAGCTTTAAGGCTTTAGTCCTCTGACACTGGTTCCTGTCTCTGGTTTTGTGTTCATTTTCTTGTCCAAAACTAAATGAATGAGGAGTTCTTGGTGTTGCCCACATTACTCCCTTCAGACATCTGCTCCTTGCCTCCTCATCAAATTTGTTTCTCTCTGTATCTTTAGAAATTCATTGTTGAGTGTCTTCCATTTCTCTTGAGCTGATTCCTGTATGGAGTTTCCATCCATCGGATCCTACCTATTCTTTGTCAAAACCCGTTGAAACTGACTTTCCCCATGCCTAGAATATGTGTCAGAAGACACATGGATTTCCTTCTCTTCTCAATCACAGACTTTGGGTGGAGTGGCCACTTGTCCCCATGGCTCAACAATCAGTTTCTCCTCATTAATGAGAATCAGATCCAGAAGATGATTTCCCCTCTTTGATTCCTACATCTTTTGAACTATAATGACTGCTTTTGTCATTGAGGGTAAATTCAAAGAGACATCTGGATAACTGAAGTCTCCAATCACTGCTGTCTCATGCCTTTGTGCAGGGAGTATTAAGTTTGCTAAAGTCCTCATCTATTTTTCCTTTCCTACTTGTATGTAAAATATATACTTTTATGACAATATCACTTCTCTTTTGCTCTCCATTTATCTTTCCCCAATGCTCTCCACTTAATTTTTGAGTTTCCTCACATGAGCATATCTTCTAAAAATACAGTACTCTCAGTCCTCTTTCCCCCTATGTTGTTTCCAAAGGTCTGACCTGCCAGAGGTATAGCTTAGTTATATCTTCCAATTTTCAGTGATATCTAAAAGGTCCATCTTGCCTGCTTATATTGGGACCTTGAGTTCTTCTTATTGGTTGCCTATGCAGCACTTTGGGAATTTATATATGCCCATTTGAAATCATGGGGTTTTTATTGACTCTTGGATTTTGTCTCTTGTGAGTTTCTGGTTGTCTCAAATGCTATTTTTCTTCTTACATTATGTCCACCCTTTATCTATCTAATTTGCTAGATATTTTTTTTAAAAAAAATATATCATCTCATTCCCAACCCATTCAATTTTTGTTTAAAGCCTTTTGATTAAATTTGTAAGATTCTGGGCATGCACATTTTTGCTCACTTTCTCTCCATCCTTGACTGGGAGCCTGTCCCTCTTATATTTCAAACCTGCCAGGAGAAAAGAACATTGTGAAGTGTAAGGTGCTATAAAATCAAGTTGCCAGTTCTTGCCAATTGTCAGAGGAGCAGGAGGAAGCCTGCACACACACAAGCTCCAGGGACTTTCTCCCCAGTGTGGGACAAGATGCAGAGTGACAGCAGCCAGGATGTCCTTCTCTCTCCGATCCATCGTTGTGTAAAGGCATACTTGGCTCCAGAGAGCAAAAGCAACGCCACCTAAGGATTTGATAGTTCTCTAAAGTCAGTAAGAAAAGCCTTGTGAGAGGTCATGAGCCCTGAGCTTTGCTTCTGACTTTGTCATCATTTCAAGGTAATTTTGTGCTTGCTAATGTGCTGACAGTTTAAGTCTATCATTCAAAGAGGCCCCCAAATCCCATAGCCCCCCTCTCTTCCAGGGAGAAGCATCAAACTGTCCCCAACCCATCTCTCACTAAGGGCACATGTTCTTTGGCATTACCTTCCCCTTGAAGAAAAAGCAGTTGAGCAGTGCCCACACACCCAAAGATCTTGCAAAATTTAGATTAGATCCGTAGAGTTCTGCTCTCACAGCCAGGGGAGGGGCAGAGGATGCACCATCACCAATACTGCCATGATAGTTCCCATGGTGGTCAACATGAAAAGTGCATCAGAGAGGAGCAAACCAAGAACTCTATGAGGTCATGGGGTGGTGAGGGAGCCAAAGTATTATTGACTGAGGGCATTAGGGAAGGTTTCCTCAAGGAAAACCCCTAATAGTTGAGGTCTTAGAGTTAGACTTGAAAGAATGGGGGGCAACTAAGCAAGTGAACTGGCAGACATTCCATTTTAGGAAACATTGTGGGGAAACAATGGAGATAGGAAAGTGCAGAGTGTGCAAGGGGGATAGGGAGCCATTCAGCTTGGCTGGACTCTAGAACATATGCAGGGACATAATAAGAGGTAAGTCTGGAAAGGTAGTGCTGCCAGCCTATAGAGGGCTTTCAATGGCAAGGTGAAGAGGATGGACTTTACCCAGGTTGCAATGGGAAGGCATTGATGACTTGGCGACAGAGGAATGAAATGACCAATTCTATACATGAAGACTAATGGATAGGCAAAGTGAAGAATGAATCACAGGCCAGAGGGGAGGTGGGAAGAACAAATAGGAGTCCATTGCAATTCTACAAGCAATGTCAACATTTCTGCCTACAGTCCCTGCCAGGAGTTTCCATTTGACTGGAGGTAGGGGTGGACTGGGGGTGTGTGCTCCATGTGCATGCAGCTAAGTAAATACAAGATAATTTGAGGTGATAATGAAAACTAAATGGGGGTAGTGAACTCATCCAGGTAGATAGTACTGAGGGCCTATATGAGAGAAGTGGAAGGGGGAAATGGGAGGGGTAGACAGAGGACATAGTTCTGAAAAGAAGAAAATTGGAATTGGTGACAATAGCCTGTGGGGGCCATTAAGGGAGGGAGAAAGTCAAAGATGAGATAGTGAATGGTGGGGCCACAGGCATGATGCTGAGCTCAGAAGAAGGAGCAAGTTTGGGGAGAAATAGTGTGAACTTTGGTTTGGTCATGTTGGCCACTTTGAGATGTCAATGGGACAAATAGGTGGTGATGTCCTAGTGGCAGATGGTGATGGGAGCCTGGAAGTCAGAAATGAGGCTAGAATGGAGATAGACATGTGCTAATCATAAACCCTGGGTCAAAGAGAGCTGGATGAAATCCCAAGACATGAGCCCAAAAGGTCATCCTGATCAGTGTGCCCTCAGCTGCTTGTATCCCTAGCTCACTGATGGATATGTCCCTATTAGGGGGCAGTTTGAGAAGGACCAATCTGCTCTGCAGGACACCTGCCCCAGAGCCTCCCATAATCCCCCAGTACTGTGGATTTGATGCTGATGGTACTCAACATCTTGCCTCCTGTGATCATGTCTCTTGGCCTGTATCTGAGCCTCCTGTTTGAATTTCCTCTTGACCCTAATTAAACCTTCTCTGGGCTGCTGCACTCACTCATCCTTTGCCTCATCTTTCAGTTTGAGCAATAATGTGCTCATGTTTCCTTGCTAAATACCAATTAAATCCACAGATCTCTGCAGCTCCAGGATGTAAAAGAATTGAACTGCACATGCCTGTGATTCAGGGAGCTCAGAATGCAGTTCCTGCCAAGCAGGCTTGTTTCCCCTCATGCATATGTATTGATTTAAATGGTTCTCTGTACCAGTCATCTGACATTTAATATACATGATTGTATTATTAAATCAGAATGTGGATTTGCAATTCTGAAAGCACAGCTGAACTTTAGAGAGACAAAGTCAAGCCTCTTCCCCCTTTGGTCTCTGCCATCTCTCTCACTTGCTCTAGACTATGTGCTGCTGTCCCAAACTCTGCCGTCTCCTTTCCTGCTCCTACATCTAACCATCTTCACGCCTGCTTTTTTGCCTTTCAATAGATGTCTATTTCACCTTCTACCTTCTTGCATCATCTTCCTTCTATGCTTTCAGAGCTCACAAGAGTAAGAATTAGCAAACTCCAAAGCTAGAAGGGGTCCTAGAAATCATTTGATCCAACCTGTATCTGGAACAGATTCCCTCAACGAAATCCTAGCAGGTGGCCATCCTTCTTTTGTTTGGTGATCTCCAGGTACAGGGAAGCCATCAGCTCTCAAGGCAGCTGTGATCATCAGGAATGCTTCCCCTTGAACTCCAAGCAAAATTAGCCACTCTACAATGGCTGCTTCAAATCAACACTTTGGGACCAAGAAGAATAAGTCTGTTTTCTCCTCCCCAGCTCAGGCTTTTGAATACCTGATCATTGTTTCTTAAGTGGAAGCACTTCAATAAACATTTCTTAAGCCCCAACACAAACTTGTTGAATGAATATTTGTTCCTGGGGAGCAGAGCCCAAAGGGGAGAGTACTGGTGCTGTAGAATAAGAGGAAAGGGTACAGCTGGAATCACAAGATAAAAAATAAAAAATAAAAAAGTAGCTTAACTGGCAATTTCTCTCTCTGCTCTTCCATGTTGCCTCTTGTGGGTAATGTGAGGGCAATATTTCAGCTCAGAGGCTCCTATTCCCATGATGATACACCATGGCATGGCAACATGGCAGAAAGAAAACACCTCTTTGGTAACTATAGGGGATACTGCTGCATAATTCCTCAGGTACAGCTTAGAATCTCAAGAACTGATCATTCAGAAAAGTCCTCAATTCTGTGTATTCTGAAAGAGGAAGAGAAGTCAGATCAAGAATAATATACTAGAATTCCAACTTCCTTTATTATGGTTCTGTAACTATTATTTATTTACTAAAAAAAAGTGCTTGAGGATCACCTGAGGGCTTCCCATTTCCCCTGGCATTTCACTAATGAGGAAAAATTAGATGGCCTCACTTGGACATTGTGGGTTTCAGATTCACCTGGAATTGGTTCATCTCATGTCAATTGAAAAGTTCTAGTAATTGAAGTGAATTATGTGAATACTTAAATAAATATGTGGTCTCATCCAGGCAGGTACTCTCACCACTGCAGAATTTCAGAACTCATTCATACATGTTCATCCTATATGAATCTTTTAGGCTCTTTTCATAGAAGCTTAACAGAGGAGCCATCCATGGTTCTGATACAAAGCCTACCTTAAATAGTCTGCAGATTCCAGTGCTATGCTAGAAGGGTTCACTTCTTGCATTTTATTCTGACTAAGCATCCATTGCCAACCTACATTTTCTGGTCGTGCATGTCCTTGATGATGGATTTCCTTTATATCATTCCATGTATACTTGTACCACTGGCCATCTGTTTTAGTGGGCCTGCATCTGCCATGCATTTTTGGCTTGTCTTTCGGGTCACCCATAATTGTGATTTTTTGGAGATAATAGTGCCTCAACTTTCCACAGAACATCTACTATTAATAGCGTATCCATAGTTCAAAAATCTGTGATTTCTTCAGTGTGGAAATTCTCTCTGTGGATTTCTATCTAGCAAGTAACAGGTACCTAAGACTGAGAGGCTGAGTGACTTACTCATGGTGACAGAACTATCAAGGATCAGATCCCAGATCTGCCTAGGACTCAATTGTATCACCATGACCCTCATTTAGACAGAACTCACACTTGTGATGGAGCTATGGTTTTGTTGGTATGAGGGACTCCTTTCACCAGCACATGTTGCAATCTGTCTATGACTTTGGAGCTGAGTCCTAAGAAGCTGCCAAAGACATGGCAGTCAAGTTTCTTTCCCAGTGTCACATAAGCCCAACAGTCCATCCACTATGGTAAACTGTCTCTGTTTAAGGTAATAAACTATTACATAATGCATGGAAACCAGGAAAATTGTCTCATGGACAGAACAATCATATGGGGATACCTATGCATGTGAATCTTTAGCTACTTCTATAACTAGGCCATGATTCTTAGTCTGCCTTGGGATAGAAAAAGTCAGCTTTTGGGCCCCTCAGTATTCTCAGGTTTGGTATAGAGACTAACTTTCCCATCAATAATTGGAGGAAAAGTAAGCACATGCAGTACAGGATCAATGTTTAGAAAGGCATCAACTTTGATATGGACCCACACATGTCACATTGATGGGATAATTGCAGTGAGTTCTTCCAAGGCTGAGCTATGTGTGAAGTCAAGAAAGGGGAAGATGAACTTCAGGCTCATCAAGTACTAGATGACATACTGAGAAGAGAGGACTCCATAGTCCAGTAGGAAGCTGGGCTCTCACCCACTAGCTGTAGCTTATAGCCCCAAGTTTATAGCTTAGGAAAGGGACCTGGGAGGAATTCTATTTCTGAACACAAAATAGTCCCTGCCTTTAAAAAGGTTGCAATCTTATTTTTTTTTACTTTCTTTTTGAAAAAATGTATTTATTTTTAGTTTTCAACATTAACTTTTATAAGATTTTGAGTTCTAAATTTCCCCCTCCCCAAGATGGCATACAATCTGATATAGGCTACTCATGTATGATCATATTAAACATATTTCCACTTTAGTCATATTGTGAAAGAAGAATCAGAACAAAAGGGAAAAACAATGAGAAAGAAAACAAACAACAAAAAAGGAAAATAGTCTGCTTTGATCTTCATTCAGACTTCATGGCTTTTTCTCTGGCTGTGGATAACATTTTCCATCATGAGTCTTTTGAATCATCCTAGATCATTGCATTGCTCAGAAGAGCTAAGTCTAACAAAGTTGGTCATCACAAAATATTGCTGTTACTGTGTACTGTGTTCTTCTGGTTCTCACTTCACTCACCGCCAGTTCATGTGAGGTTGCAATCTTCGAGTGGGGGGGGTTTACAATAAAGATACACATATATGAATACAAGTTCTCTTGAATTGGGAGACAATATTAACAACTAAGGCCCTGGGGAGGGGAAGAGGAAATAAGAGTTTACTTGGGAGGGGACTGAACCTTGAAAGAAGGAGCAGAAGTGAAGATGCCATGCATTCCAGTCATAAGGAAGATCCCGTGGAAAGGCGTGTGCATGCAGGAGATCAGGTGGCAAATTTGGGCAAGAACTCGTAGTCAGGTTTCACTGGGAGATAGTATTCATGAGGGGCATCTTAAGAAAAAAAGCCTGGGAGGGGAGGTAGGAGTCAATTCAAAATGATATTAAAAGCCAGCATGATGTGTTTGTGTTTTATCCTAGAGATGAGAGGGAGCCATTCTGAGATTTCTTTTCTTTTTCTTTTGTCTTAGTTCTTGTAGGGGAGACAGTCACAGTTAGGAAGTTACCAATGCTTATGAAGCATATACCAGGAGTTGTGCTAAATACTGGGGATACAAAGAAAGGCAACAATAGTTCCTTCCAGCAAGCACCTCAGTCTCATGAGGAAGCCAGAAAGCAAAGAACAGCTAGGTACATACAAGATATATTCAGATTATGTGGAGGGCAATGAGGGGGAAAGCACTAGCAGCTTGTAGGGGCACACTCTGGAGAAGGTGGGATTTGAGCTGAGAATTAAATAAGACAGGAAAGCCAAGAGGTGGATATGATGAGGCAGAGAATTCTTGGCATGGGCCATAGCTAGAGCCAAAGCACAGATCTGGGAGCTGGAGGGGTTGTTCAAGGACCAGTGTCATTGGATCATAGAGTAAGTGGAGGGCGGTAAAGTGTAAGACTGGTAAAATGGAAGACGTCAGGTTGGAAATGACTTTAATTGACAAATAGGATTTTCTATTTGATCCTAGAGGTCATAGGGAGCCACTGGAAGTTATTGAGCAAAGTGGTGGCATGTTCAGACTTGTGCTTTTGAAAAATCCTTTGGAAGCTGAATGGAGTATAAACTGGATTATGTTAGTGATATCAAAGTTGGGTTGAAGAAGGGAAGGTATAGATTCTAGGAGAACAATGAGGAGGCTATTCTGAAGGATAGTTTCAGAGGAAAGTGCTTGAAGTCCTCAACAAGGGTATCAGCCATATATAGAGTACAAGAGATTTATTTAAAAAAACATTAACTTTAAATTGCAAGGGCTTAGTAAATGATTGGATCTGGTGATTGAGGGAGAGGGAAGAATATATAATGAGAAAAAAGGTGGTGTCTTCCACATAAGGAAGGAAGGATTTTTTTGGGGGGGGTGAGAATACAATAACCAACCATGATTTCAGAGGACTCATGATTAAACTTGCTACTTATCTGACAGAGAGGTCAGGTGCTCAAGATATGGAAAGAGACATATCTATCTATCTAATCTATCTATCTATCTATCTATCTATCTATCTATCTATCTATCTATATGATATGGCCATGGTGGGATTTGTTTTGCCAGGCAATGGATTTTTGTGCAAAGAATTTTGTTTTCTTCTCCAGTCAAGACTGAACGTGAGAGGGAGAGAAAATTAATTTTTGTTCATTGAAAAAATGATTATTTTTAAAGAAGATATATTGAGAATTTTTTACAGCAAGTTTTCTCTGATAAAGGTCTCATTTCTCAAATACACAAGGAACTAAGCCAATTTTATAAAAAAAATAATAGCCATTCTTCAATTGATAAATGGTCAAAGGATATGAAGAGGCAGATTTCAGAAAAGGAAATTAAAGCTATCACTTGTCGAATGAAAATTTTCTAAAACACTATTGATTAGAGAAATGCAAATTAAAACAGCTCTGAGGTACCATCTCACACCTATCAGATTAACTAATATGTCATAAAAGGAAAATGACAAATGTTGGAAGGGATGTGGAAAAATTGAGACATTAATGCATTGTTGATGGAGTTATGAATTGATACAACCATTCTAGAAAACAATTTGGAGCTATGTCCAAAGGATTGTAAAAATGTGCATATCTTTTTACTTATCAATGTCACTACTATGTCTATATCCCAAAGAGATCAAAGAAAAAGGGAGAAAGAACCTATTTGTAAGAAAGAAATTATAGTAGCTTTTTTGTGGTGGCAGAGAACTGGAAATTTAGAAGATGTCTAGCAACTAGAGAAAGGCTGAACAAATCGTAGTAGAAAATTGTGATGGAATACTATTAAGCTATAGGAAATGTTGATCAAATGAATTTATTTATTTTTTGAATAATATTTTATTATTTTCCCAAATACAAGTAAAAATAATTTTAATTTTTTTTAAATTTTGAGATCTAAATTCACTTGCTCCCTTCCCTCCTTTAGACAGTAAGCAATTTGATATAGATTATACATGTGCAATTATGAAAAACATATTTACATATTAGTCATGTTGTAAAAGAAAACACAGACAAAAAACAATGACCACAAAAATGCAAAGAAAGTGAAAAATAATATGCATTCAGGTTCCATCAGTTCTTTCTCTGGAGGTGGATAGAATTTTCTATCATGAGTCTTTTGGAATTGTCTCTGATCATTGTCATTGCTGAGATGTTGATTCACAATTACCAGGTTTTTCTGAAATCTTTGAGTAGAATGAATTTAGAAAAACCTAGGAAAACTTAAATGAACTAATGCATAGCGAAACGTGCAGAATAGGAGAACACTGTACACAGTAACAGCAATATTGTAATGATGATACATTATGAAAGACTTAGCTATTCTGACCAATACAATCATCCACAACAATACCAAAGAACTCATGGTGAAAAATGCTGTCCACTTACAGAGATAGAACAGATAAACTATGAATATGTATTTTTTCAGTTTATTTCTCTTGTTCTTTTATTTTTTTTTGTAACATGGCTAATGTGGAGATATGTTTTATGTGACTTCACAAGTATAATTGGTATTATGCTTCTTACTTTTTTGACAGGTAGGGAAGATACTGGGGGGAGAATTTGGAACTGAAATTTTAAAAAAATGAATGTTAAAAATAAAAAAAGGATTTATTGCCTTCTTTTAAAGACACTTTTGTTGTTTTTTTTAATCAGGAAATTGAGAATTAATAGCTGTTTCAGAGAGAGATTTGAACTAGGTGTATATAGATGATCATTGAATTATTGAGAGCTCCTGGGATCACCAAGAGAGGGAGTACAAAGAGAAGATGGGGACCAGGCCAGAGCTCAATGTCCAGGCCAGTCTCATAACATCACAGAACTTAAAAATGGGAAGGGACCATTTAGCCCAACTCCTCATTTTACAGATGGTGAAACTGAGAACCATGGATGGGAAGTAACAACCAAATTTGCTAAATAGGTCGTCAATTGAAGTTAGTATTTGAACCTAGGGCTCTGACGCTTTTTCTAGGGTTCTTCTTCTCCTGCTTGTAGGTTGTTCCATCAATAAATTGGCCCAGGATGCTCCTACAGACCAAAGGTCAACCAATGATTCCACCAGTCTGTTTTCTTGGGAAGGGATTGCAAGTCCCATCCACTCAATTCAAAGAGCATGGTCCTCCCTTTGTCCAAACTCAAGTGCATTCCCAGGGGGTGGGGTAGAGTACTGGCAGCATGCCCTTCTGGATCCTGACCCTCCTGAGAGAACAGCTGGAGCAGCCACAAGGGGCTAAAAACACAATGATGGGAAGAGTGCAGCAGATCAGTCTTCTACTGGCAGCTAGGTGGTGCAGTGGATGGTGTGCTAGGCTTGGAGCTAGGAAGATCTGAGTCCAACTCTGACCTCAGACATTTACTTGCTGTGTGACCCTTGGCAAATCACTTAACCTCTGTCAGCCTAATAGCACTCACCTCCCGAAACTTCTGAAAGAATCAAATGAGCTAATATTCATAAAACATTTAGCTCAATGCCTGGCACATAATAAGCAGTTAATAACTGCCTTTTTTTCCCTTCTTTAAAGTGCTGGATCTAGAGTCAGAATGATTTGAGTTCAAATCTGGCCTCAAACAACTTACTAGTTGTGTGACCCTAGGCATTTAACCTCTGCTTGCCTCAGTTTCATCAACTGCAAAATGGGTAGCATAATAATAGCATCTACCTCTCAGGGGTATTGTGAGGATCAAATGAGATAATACTGTAGAAAGTGCTTAGCACTTTTGCATGGAACCTTTGCACGGAAGGAATGGGGAAGCAATGAACAACGCACTTTCTTCTGCTGATCTTAAGTCAAAGGGGGAACCTATGTAGGAAATTCTCCCTATTAGTTCAAATACTAACTCTGCAATTGACTATGGATTTGATGAACTTGGCCATCATTTCCTTCCATGGGTCTCAGTTTCCCCATCTATAAAATGAGGAAGTGGCTAAATGATCATTTCCCACTCTAAAACTCTGTGATCTTCCTGCAATCCATCCTGTACACTCCTGCATATTTGTCCATCTGCACCATCACTGGCCCAGAGTAGGGACGGGGGCTTTCTTCAGCTCTGTCACTCACTAGAGACAACATGGCAGAGTGAGAAGCGTTTTGGATTCGGAGGCAAGGCCTGTGGGTTTGGGACCTTCCTCTACTGTCTGCATGAAACTAGGCAAGTCACTGCTCCCAACATCATTTAGGTTGCCATCTCCTCCAGCCCCTCCAGTCAAAACGGGGGCAAAAGCCTCATAATCCATCTTCCTGCCTGCAGGCATTTTTCCTTCTGCTAAATCCAAGCAGCACATACCACCTGATAACAGAACCACAGATGCTCAGAGGCCATCTTGTCCAATTAATCTTTCTTAGGCACTGTTAAGTAATCCATTTACCATCACATGAATGTTATTCTAGTGATGGTTAATGGATAAAAAATCATGGGACATCACAATATCTGAGAAATCAAAACTGCCGATGACCCAAAGGGCAATGCTTACAAACACATATTGTGAGCATGAATAAGCTGCTGCACATGATTTGTGATGGATTGTACCCACTAAGTTGTCTAAAGGACACTGTGTGAAGAATGAAGGAGGTGGTTTGGTCAGGTAAGATTGCAATGGCCAGTGCCATGCTGTGCTGGGCAAACAGATAAGGACAAGAGCTAGAGAAGGGCCCCAGACCACTGAGGCTAGCCCTGCCTCTGTGCAGGATTTATGGGACGTTGTAGACCAGAGTCACACAGGATGAGAAGGAAGTCTAGAAGGGCCTGTCCGATCCAATACAGCATGCATCATTATGGTTAAGGGACTGTTTTGGCTGGCTGGTGGCTCCAAGATAAAACAAAAAGCAGTCTCTCTTTTGAATGACTTTACATGGAGCACAGCCCCATGTTTTCAAGAAAGCGGAGAGTGATATTCACCAGGGCCACTAGGAAAGGGTCCCAATAGGTGGGGATGGGCATGTGAGCCTTGAAGGGAGACAGAGATCATAAGGTAGGAAGGTGAGGAGGGAGAACACTCCAGACATGAGGCACCTCCTTTTTAAAAGCACAAAGGTGGGGGATAGAATGATAAGTTTAGGGGATAGCAAGTAGACAAGTTTGACTAGAATATGAATTGTATTTAAGAGGATTTTTAGCCTGGGATCAAATTGTGAAGGTGATCTGAGATAGTTATATATTATGCTAAAGGTAATAGGGAATCACTGGTGATTCTTCAGAATGGGAGTGGCATGTTAAGACTTTATTTTTTTAAGACATTATTTTAACAGTTGCATGGAGGATTGATTGGAGAAGCTGGGGGTTGCAAAGGAAAAGTTGTTGCAGCAGTCTATCCAAGGGGTGAGGAAGGGCTGAATTAGGGTGGTAGTCATGGTGGTGCAAAGAGATAAATATGCAAGAGATGATGAAAAGTAGAATAGAGAAGACTGGGCAATTGATTGGAAACAGAAGATGAGAGATGGAAGTCCAAGATGATCCTGAGGTTGCATTCAGTCTAGGTGACTGAATGGATGTGGGTCCTCTCAACAGAAGTTGAAAAGATGGAGGAGATTTAGGTTTGAGGGCAAGAGAATGAATTATTCCCTAGATATGTTGTGCTTTAAAAGCTAATAGGAGATCCACTTGGATTTGGCCAATGAGCGACGGAGATGTAGAAACTGAGCTAGGGAGACAGTTTGGCGTCTCCCAAAAGGAGGTCCCTTATAGGTCCATGTAGGCCCAAGAGTCATATACAGAGTGGTGATAATTGATCCCAAAGAACTGATTCTCAAAGAAGGAGGAGAGATTGAGGAAAGGTGATCAGGAAGCAGAAGATGTTTCCCACTCCAACCGCTCAGTAGCCTCTCCTCTCTTGGGGTTGCCTACATGTCAATCTATGACCCCCACCCCTCCTGGTGGCTATTCTCTATCAGGCCCCAGGCCATTTCCTCTCATTCCCGGAAGGGTCAGCACCTGGACTACAGTCTTCTTCTCTACTGCAACCCTTGTCTTCACACCCAGAGAAAAGATCCCCTCAAACAACCTCCCTGACCTCCCAGTGTGTCAACTTCCTTACCTCCCGTGATCCACACCTTTAGTCTTCTTCAGCCAAAGAGGGAATGGTCTCACTCTTCATCTCAGCATCACCTGTAAGGCCTTTGCCTCCATGATCTAGAACTCTCAAAATCCACTTTCAAAGCACATCCTCAATGCTTTAGCCCAATGTGTACACTCACCAGCCCTTGCACACTTGCTGCCACACCCTCCGATCTATTTTCACCTCCACTTCTTGAAACACGAAGTCCTCTTCAAGACTTGGCCACCTCCTCCTAAACATCTTACCAGATTTCCCAGCCAGAAGTGACTGAATCTTCTGTGATCCAGTCTCAGACAGTTAGGTGCCCATTCTATGCACTTTCACCCCCAGCTCCTTGGGTTCCCAGGGCAGCTCTCATTTGCTACTCACTTTTCAACAAGGCGAGACACAGAGCCTCGTATGGAGGAATCATTTAATCAATGTCTGATAGGGAGGTGATTGAAAGAGAAATATACAGACCCAGAAGCAGTGTGGCATGGTTGATAGTATGTTTGACTTGGAATCAGGAAGTCCTGGGGGAGAATCTGGCATCCGGCATTTGTGACAGTGAGCAAGTCACTGAACCACTTAGACTCAGGCAACTCCTTAAGACTCATCTACAAGTCAGAAAAGAGTTGTGGTCTGCATAGCTAGAGGAAATGTCCACACAGGGAGAGTGTGAGTGTGTGGAAGCCAGGTGATTGATGAGAAGAGAGCTGGAGAGCCAGGAATGAAATGACCCATAGTAGCTGAGGTCTCCCTGAAATAGTGAGAGTCCTGGTCAGCAGTCAGTACAGTGGCTCCAGAACAGGAGTCTGTCCACGCCATAGCCTCTGGTGTTGGAGGCCAGATTATGGAAATGGTCGGAGAGCAGAGAGCAAACATTTCTATAGAGCTCACTATGTGCTATATGCCAGGTACTGTGCTAAACACTTCACGAATATCATCTCCTCACAACTTAGGATATAGATGCTATTATTCCCCCAACTTAAAGTTGAGGAAATTGAGGCAGAGGAAGTGGTTTCTTAGAGTTACACAGCTAGTAAGTATCTGAGGTCTTCCTGACTCCAGACCCAGGGCTCTATCCATTGACACAGCTGCTCGAGGAACAGCAGATGGGACAGATTGGTTTGAAAATGTAAGAAGTCTGGAAGGGAAAGTGGGAGTACAGTTGTGTTCTATGTGGTGGGAGAGCAGCTTGGCTGTAGGAGAGGGGAATTTGCATTGGAGCTCAAAGGACCCCCTAGGCAATCTCAGCAGAGACTTTCTCCCACAAACATCAGAGGAGAGAGGCAAATCAGGCATTGGCAATCCTGTTGGAGATCCCCGAGAGGTATAATGCCACAAGATGGTTCAGTGGCCAGCCTGCTTCCTGTACTCCAGTGCCAGTCTTTCCATGAGGATGGGATGCAACGACAATGGAAAAATCCTCATTTCCCTCCATGCCCCATGTTTGAAGCAAAGGAGATGCAGAATCTCAATTACATGCATGTGTAAATGAACTTTTGCTGAGCCATCCAGGGAATGGGTAGGTACACAACAGATTCAGTGTACCCTTCCACTCCAGAACCACGTTGGACCCCATCAGCAATAATTAATCACCAAAACAGCAGCTTTCCACTTGTGGTCAAGGACGTGAGGTCCATTAACTCCTTGAAGGCTCCTGAGGAAATGGGGTGCTGGGAGACCAGCCCTCACCCAGTGGCAAGGCATGGCGAGGGGTGATGCGCCCCACCCGCTGGAAGGCAGAAAAGTCTCACTTCCATTTCCACATTTCTCCAAAGGGCTGTACTCCCTCACAGTTTTCAAACCCCTTTTCATGTAAAATAAATAGCGGTCCTGAATATTTTTAATTAGCAGCTTCTGAGACGGCTGCACCTGTTCCAATTCATCTGGAGAGTTTCCCGCCCTTCCCCCTTTGCATTCACTGACAAGTTAATAGACATCCCTGCCTGGGCGGGCACCCCACCCCAAATGATGCAGCCCGCTGACAGATGTATGATGAGGCTCCGGTCGGATGCACGCCACTGGCGGCAAGCTGGGGACTCTCCCCGGTACAATTTCCTGACCAGACAGAAGCCCTGACACAAAGGCTCTGCTGATTCTCTCTCTCTCCTGCCCTTATCCACAGACCTCACTCAGAGGCTGCTAAATCACTCTGGCTGCATCCTAGCCCAGAGAATGCTGGGCACCATCTGCTTCCTGCTCTGCAGGGTGAGGGGACAGACAAGTGAATGGGAAGTCCTTGGGTTCTATGAGCTCCTGTGTGTGGGCACAAGTGTGTGTGCCCAGCACACATGTGTGGGTACCCAGCACCCAGACTGCTCTCAGGTAGTCCTGGTGGATCTCAGGCATTCAGGAGGAGCTGCTGGCTCTTTCCAAAGGGAGAATAGGGGCAAAGAGCCCTGGCTTCCTATGTTTGTAAGAGAAAGAGTCTGGGGGGTGAGGGAGCACTGCCCCAGCCCTATGAAAGCCAGTGGGAGGATTCCCCACCGCCCACTGCCCATGCCTCACTTAACAAGTCCTCAGCCTTTCCTTGTTCCTGGTCCCTGAGCCCCCTCAGCATGCCACCCCTGAGTGCCGAGGTCATTGTCAGTGAGTCAGGAGAGGACTGTAGAGCTCATGATGCCAGCTGCGCTAACACATGTCACCCCTGCCTCGGGCACAGGCCACCGAAGCCTTTAGAAGCACCACAGTCAGATGCTTGGTTCTGGGTGGCCTGGCAGTCAGAGGGGTAGGCCCATCCCACCTGGCTGGAAGTCTCCAGTGAAGCCATCCCATCACCGTCCTCCTCCAGCTCATCGGGCCCAGTAAGCACCTCTATGGGAAGCTTGCTTTCAGTAAAGCTGGCTGCCATCTGGCTTCAAGGCAAAAGGACTCTTTTCATAAGTTGCGGATCTTGAAAAAACAAGATCAGAAAACAGGTGTCAGGTGCAGGAATAAAAAACCCACATTGTGTTTCTTAGTTCTGGCCTTTGCCTCTCAAAGGCTTTCCCTTCCCTTCCCCTTGCCTCCCCTGCTCTGCCTTCTGCTGCTTCTGTTTTTAACCTCCTGTTATCTGGAACGGTTGATCGATGCTATTTTTCCCTCTGATGTATCCACAGATTCCTCTCATGTCACCAAGAAAGCACTCATGTTTTCCAAGCCGTTATGAATTCGCACCTAGGTTGGAGGCCCCAGTCTCGCTGGTGCCCGGGGGATGGAGGGGGGGGTGGCTGTTCTGCCACATAGGACGAGGAGGAGGACGAGCTCTCCCATGCTCCCTGGAGCAGCCGTGAAGCAGGACACCCTGGCCCAAGCCGGTCACGCCCAAGATGCATATTCCTCTGCCAGCAGGAGCTGGGAGTCCATTGCAATATCCCTGAAAAGCGGTCTCCAGCTTCTGCTTGAAAATGTCCAAGGAGGGGCAAGTTATCACCTCCTCAGGCAGCCCATTCCACTCTCGAAAGCTCTCAGGCTGAGAGCAAGGTCAAGCCCTCTTCCACATGACACCCCTTCTAATACTCAAACACGGCTCACATATGCTGTGCCCCGCCCCCAGTGTTAAACACTCACAGTCCCTTCAATTGGTCAGAGGACATAGAATTAGAGTCTCTTTGTTTGCCTTCCCTCTCCACAGTCTCCAGATTATCTGTGTCCTTAAATGGTGTCTCTCCCAGGACTGACCGCAGTTGGAGTTGGAGCCTGATGGTGGCTGACCAGCAATGTACCTGGATTTCTGGGGTTCTCATCAAGCCCTGCTATTCTGAAGCAAAAGTGCAAGAACCCTGTGGGGGCCCTCGGGTCACCTTCAGCCGGCCCCAGCTATTTTGCCTTTAGTGAGTGGAATCATCAAACCCTAACTAAAGATGACTTCATTTCCTGAGGTTGATGCGCAGCTGATCTTAGAATGGGAAACAAGTGATAGATAGAAGGCTATGGGAACCGTCATGCAGCAGGCAGGCCTGCGATGTGGGTTGGAGAAGTGGATGTGTGTCCTTGTGCATGCGTGATGGGGCTCAGCATGTGTGTGCGTGCTTTTCTTCATGATCACGCATGTAGTCATGGGAGTTCGTGAATGTGTGTTTGCATAATATTTATGTACATAATCTGCCCAGGTAGATTTGTATGTATGTGAACACATATGCTTATTTGTAAGGATATACCTACACATACACATGTAAATCCTTACATATATACACATATGGTATGTGTGTGGCTACATGTATGCTGTTTGGGGGTGTATATAGAGTTAATGTGTGTATCTGTGTTTTTGCATACATGTTTTTGTGTATGTATATCTGTGGACATGCTCAGTACAAGGACTGCCTGGTTATAATTACCCCTGAAACTCCATCAGCTCTGGATGAGCTCATAAACATTTTATTTACGTGAACTTTCTGCTGAGGGCGAACATATGCTTTCTTCATTTAAATTGCAGAATGGTAAACACAGACAAAATAAATTAGTTCCCATTAGTAACTGTTTTGAAATTAGCAGATTTAGGTTGGACTTCGAAACGTAGATCATATTTTAATAATCTGTTTCCCAGTATGAAGTCTCAATGCTGCTGGATCTGCGCAGCTAAAAATAGACGTATTCTTTGCATAAGAAGAAGTTGCAATAAATTAGCTGTAAGCCGAGAAATCTTATCACACAGCTGGTAATGAAAACGGAGTGTGGCTTGATTCCGAGATCGCCAAGATGGTATTTTCTATGGGAATGGAAACTGTCCCGCATGAATGGATGGAGAGCTCTGCAGCAGACCAGCTGGGGAAGGTCCCTTTAATCTCCCTCCAATGCAGGCTTCTGCTGAAACCAGAACCAACTTTGCCCTGTAGAGTGAGGAGATGGAGCCAGGCATCAGTAGAGAGATTTCTGTCCACTCTTGACAAATTATTCATGACCCTTGTATGTTGCACACCCACAGAGTGAGCTAAATCCATGTCTGGGGCACTTCCCCGGGGTATCTGTCCACTCTCTGGAGAGGGTGTAATAAAGCTGAGGACTGTTTGCCTATGGGGAAGATCCAATTGGGAAATGCTCAAAGTCTGCATTTGGCTTTCTACAAGTGGCAGGGCTTTTGAGCATGATGTGATGGGAGATCCACACACTTGTCGAATTTGGAAGCCAGATGTCAGCTGATCACTTCCTTCTAGACAGAAGTTCCCATTAAAGCCATACTTATCTGCTACCCCAAGGTGTAGAATCTTCTTAGAGAAGCAGGAGGGATAAAACAAGGATTTTCTGACCATGAGGAATAAATGAAGGGACCAAATCCATTGTCCTGTGGGTGTTGTGGGGCATTTCTTTGCATGAATTCATTCTGCCCCTGGGAGTGCCCAAGTTCCCATGTGTAGCCTCCTGCTGGAACCTTCCCTTCCTCATGCCACAGAGCCTTTGACCCTCAGAGTGGGCAGGGACTCCTAGAGGCATCTTGTTGAACCCACATGTGAACAAGAATCCCCCTAACAACACCTATCCTGACTTGTGGTCCTCCCCAGCATTTACCCACCTGTGATCTAACCCTACCTCGAATATGTTGTAGAGTTCTGGGCTCCTTCTTCTGTATCTGCTTTGTAAGAAGGACAGAAAGACGAATGGTAGATTGGGGCATATCCAGGAGGGAGCTACCAGGACTGTGGAGATGGCTGAAGTCGGTTCATGGGAAGGTCCAATCCACTGGGGCAGTAGGCATCCCAAGAACTATGGCTCTCCACCAAGATCCTAAGATGAAATAATCAAACACCAAGCTTTCCCTCAAACAGCTTCTATTTCCATTAAGGGAAAACAACATGTAGACAGTTACCTTTCTCTTTAATTATCTGAGACGGGAGAGAGCCCTAGTAAGTACCAAGGCCATGGGAGTTGGGGGGGGGGGCGGATAGAAGGAAAAACTCCCCCTAGGAGGTGGTTCATGAGCTGATCCCTGAAGAGATTCCTGGAGGCTGAAGTGAGTTGGAAGGAGAGGATTTCAGGGGTGGATTACAGCCTGACCAAAAGCACAGATGCAATGCTGTATGCTCCATTCAAGGACAGAGGGAAGAACAAGTTGTCTAGAACATGGTGTTTGGGGAGGATGATGGACAATAATCCTGGAGAAGCTAAAAGGAACCAGCCTGTGGAAGGCTCTAAGTACACAGCTGAGGAGGCTGTAGTTTATCCAGGGACAGGGAGATCCTGGAGCATGTTGAGCAGGGGAATGATGCCATCAGGTTTGTGTTTTGGGAAGAGTTTTCTGGAAGCCGTGGGGAGGGTAGATTGAGGAGGGGGATGACAGCCTGGAATCTGGGAGTCCCAAGCTGAAGAGCCCGTTGTAACCATCTAATGAGAGCCTGGACCTGGGGGTCTGGTTGTGGTTGGGAAAAGAAGGGAAGGATACAAATCCATAACCTTCTAAGACTTGGCATCCAATTACATTTAGAAGAAAAATAAGCTGAGGGTGCCTCTAAGGCTATTAAGCAGAGTGGCTGGAAGGAGGATGGCGGCCTCAGTAGGGAGAAAGTTGAAGGAGGGGTGGGCTAGGGAGGAAGGGAATGGATTCTCTCTTGCAATGGCTGAAGGAGAGGCCCCTCAGGCCTGGAGGTGAGGCACTGAGCACAAGAGCTGACTTTGAAGGGCTATCATAT